>NC_061087.1:53283149-53295649 GCF_015104395.2 Macrobrachium nipponense
AAAATGACATAAAAACTCTGGAGATTTAGTTTAACTGAAGTATATTTACACCAAATTATGTGAGTAAGTAATTTACACCTTAAGGGTTGCAGGGACTCGCAATGGTCCAGAGATGAAATGAAATGCGGTTGATTGAAGGTTAACCAGGATGTGTGGCCAGAAAATATCAGGCAGGGAAATGAGGTTTGAGCCCAGCGAATTAATTAATTGGGTGCTAAGCATGAACAGCAAATGTTACATCGTGATGTGGCAGACACTAGTCTAAATGGGAATATCAAACTAGATTTAATATCACTAGTAACAATACAAAGAGAACCAAAATAGTAAATGCGATGCTGAACCAACAGGGCAAGGCAAAAGTCGCATTGAAATAATAAAAAATGGTAGACTAGTGAGGAGGGGCAACTTAACAATGTTTGAATTTCCTTCTAAAAGAAGTTATTTTAGCTTGGTTCTGGTTCTGGCTTCAATCCTGAACACCTCCCTATTCTAGAGGACATTCCAGCCGGAATGGTCAAGACAAGCCAGAAACAAGAACAAATGACTGTGCAAATGAAAATGCCTCCCATACCCATTTGAGTGGCCCCGTTACATAAAAAAATAAAACTCTGCGGATAATAATCTTCATATTTGAATGAGTACTCTACATGCAGAGACTTTAAAATTATTTAATGCTTGAGAATTGATTAAATCAAGAAAATGAAAAAATAGAGTGCAGCATGACCAAAGTGACTAATTAAGTGACTAATTGTTACAGCAAAAAATAAAATCAAAGTTCATTACTCTTAAGATGCAACGTCACACTAGGAATGACTGTCATTTATATGAACAGCAATTAATCATCAGATTATCTTAACTTAACTTACAGGGTTCATAGTATGCTTAATTCTATCATGCAGTATACCGTCAGTTTAATTTAGGCAACATATTCTATTAATTTGCCCTGGAGGGGTGATATGATGTGATTCGTAGGGGTGTTAAATAACCCTACGATTTCTTTAAATAATTTGCCCTGTGCCATTAGAACTATACATATGGTAAGAGTTCCCATGGGGCAAATCCTTACAGTTGCTAATCGGTATATGAGTTTCTCCTTTGAGAATATTAGTGTAAATCTAAAGGCATAGAATCAAGGAAAGTAATTCTCCTTGGAGAAGAAACAAAATTACACAAAGTATAGGTCTCATCAGAGAACATTTAAAATATACAGACTAGGGAGGAATATTAAATCAAGCAATTAAATCAAAACAAACAATGCATATACGAGCCAGGCTTGAAACAACGTTCCCTTAGTAAGCTAAGCTAATCGTATAGCATTTTGCTGGCTAAAAGTATTCATAGCGTCATGGAAAGTTAAGTGCCTAGAATATGGCACTGTGCTAATTGTGGCATCTTTATGACAAGCCTATGAGTTTAAAGGGGCATATCTTTGACAACTATGTATGCCTTTATAGTAGTTCTTAATGAAGTACTAACTTATATGGCCAAAATTGCTGGCGGATGGGGCTCTGCCTAAGCAAAGCATACAATGGGAATAGATGCCTAAAGGCGATGACGAAGAGAAAAAGGAAACCATAAAGGAGAAGATATAGAGAACACAAAATATAAATAGTTACAAAAGGATAAGAAAAAAGTAAAAGTAGCAGAATCAGGTACTCTCCTCTGGATGGAGAAGGCCAGAATTCTCTATAAGAATGAGGCACTGAGAGTCTATCGACACTTAGGGTTTCTGGAAACCTCGACATTCTTTTCCCTTTTCCCTTCGACCTCCCCGATGTTGGTTTGACAATGTCATAGGGGGGCCTGAGAGATTCAAGTCCGCTGAAGAGGCCTGAGTGGCATCGACTCCGGCTGCTGCGACAACTGGGGCACCTGCACTTGTCCCCATGCCTAATGCTACTTGGCTCAGTTCCATGAGTTCTTTGACCAAATTGGATTTGGCGGAGTCCTTACTCCAGGACGGGTTAATTACTGACAGAGAGGGAGAGAAGGAGGTAACTGTGTTCATTATGGGCTCACAAGTAGGAGTAACTCACTCCAGGGTGGTTTGCGAGGCTGCACCATTGGTGGAGTGCCCGCTAAGGTCATAAGTGTCCAAGGGATTCCTGTTGGAATTGGCTCTTTCTCAACTGCCGACATTGGTATCGGCGCCAAGCCAGAGGAGGGAAAGCGACGTGGACTGGGAGCTCTGTGAGGGAGACTCGATCGTGGTTCAATGTCCACGATGGGCGGAGCATAGCACTGTTTGGTACCTTCAAGTGGCACTGGCTGTGTAGAGGTAGATCTTGGAGGATCGTAGAATTGGTCTGGACCCGTGTAAGGGCAGGTGCCCTGAGACTGTAAAAAGGTTGGAGGAGACTTAAAATCTTGTCCTAGCAGGACATCATAACATCCAGAAATATAGATAGCTACTGCCACAGTACATATCTTAGAGTGGTTCGGTAATGTGACTCTCAACCGGACAGTAGACAAGAACATTTTAACAGGGTTGAGGCTCTCCACTGTGAGGAACTGGTGCCTATCAATTCGAGCTCCATAAGGAATGTCTGCGTACCAGTGTCATCGAATCCTCGGACTTGGTGGGCAGGATAGCGACCTCTGAGAGATGCAACAAATATAGGACCCTGAGTTGGAGGGCCTAGAGCTGAAGGGTTTGTGCCATTGCAATGGCAATAACTGCAGCTTTCTTGGGACATCCAGACCATGCAGTGGTGTACCCTTGCACTCCAAATGAGTCCCAATAACTCTTGCTGAAATAGTGCCTTGGACTGTTATTTTGGTTCAAATGGCCATTATTCTTGTTATTCGGGGGATTCCCACACTGAGGTGTAGAAGGAGCTTGCCGAGAAGGATCTGCTTTTGAGAGACATTGCTCTGTGGAGTTCCCTTGTTTATTGCAACACCAACACATAGGCTTCCTGTGGAGGGTTATTTGGGCGCTCGGTAGGCTGAGAGTTCCCGAACACCTGCTTGACATGATTGAGCCAGTTTTCGAGCTCACTATCATCCCAAGTTCTAATGAAGGTTCCCATGCTGTGGAGGTGAGAATGTGGAGGAGGGGGCACAGAAGGCGTCGCACTTGGGGGTACCAGGCTGGCATACTGGGATTCCATAGCTAGTTGATGTGCTCTTTCTGCAGTTTCCCTTTCCTTCTGGGCTTCTCTTTCTGCAGCTTCTCTTCTCACTTGGGCTTCTCTTTCTTTCTCCTTTTCAGCTGTCTGGAATGCTCCGTCTGCAGTTTCTCTTTTCTCTTGGGCTCTCTCTTGGGCAGCTTCCTTGATCTTGTTGCTCACCCAATTGACCAGTTTTGTGCCCTCCAGCCCCAGTGCTCTTCTGGCTTTGGTGAAGCCTTAATCTCCTCCAGTGGAGTGTTGCTGGCAATTTCCTCAGGAGTAAAATGCTAGTAACACTAGCCTGGGAGACTGGCTGTATACACACATGCACTATCCTGGAATAATAAGATGGAATGACAGTCACAAGACTGTAAGTATTGCCAAGGGTATGCAGAGAACTCAGCGCTATACCAGGGAAATAGCAAGGATCCCTATGGCTGGAATATGTATAAAAGAGGATGGGATGACAGCCAAAATGCTGTATATATATCCTCCAAGCAGTGCGGAAAACTCACATAAGGAGTGGTTGTTAATGCAGAAACACAAACCCATCTAGTTGGTAAAACCATCTCATAAGTTTTCAAGTGGTAGTCCGAGAATTGAGAGGTGTAAAAACATCACGTGGTTTTATCTCACTTCCTAAGATTTTGAAGTTTCTTTTGGCAGTTCAAGCAAGGTGTTCAAGGCTTACAGTTGTTTTACATATTTCGTAATTTAAAGGGTATATAATTGGGCACACGCATGTAAGTTTTGTGACGAACTTGCTATATATATATATATATATATATATATATATATATATATATATTATATATATATATATATATATATGTGTGTGTGTGTGTGTGTGTGTGTATTTATATGTCTATCCATATTTATATCTATTATATATATATATATATATATATATATATATATACATCTATATAGATATATATATATATATCTATATATATATATGATAGATATATATATATATATATATATATATATATAGGTATAGGTATATATATATATATATATATATATATATATATCTATATATATATATATATATATATATATATACTATATATATATATTATTATCTATATAGACATATATCTATATATATATAGATATAGATATATATATATATATATATATATTATATCTATATAGACATATATCTATATATATATAGATATAGTATATATATATATATATATATATATATATATATATATATATATATATATATTATATATATATATATATATATATATATATGTTATACGATCACAAGTAACACGTGAAGATTGTATATCAAGAAGCCAGCAGGAAAAATGAAAAACAGCAGTACCTAGCGCTTTCGTGTATTCTTGACACACCTCATCAGGGTACAATATATAAAAGAATGAAAAGTAGCTTCGAAATATCAAAGGTAAACATTAAAAACCCAAAAAAGTTAAAAATACCAGGCGTGAAACAATCAAAAAACACAAGCCTAGTCAAGAAGCAAATGGTCCACAGCCTAGAATTACACTTAAAGGACAACAACAAATGGAAATGGAACTACTAAGCAGTCAATTACATAGTTACGAAGTTGTCAACAATACATTTCGTAAGCCAGTTATCTAGTCTATATTGTCTGTTGCTAATATTAAAAACACTACATGACTTATATTTTATTATACTAGATTCTATAATATTTCTTTTAATAATGTCTCTACAAAATAAAAATTCCTTTGAATTGTTCCAATTAATTTGCGTGATTAAAATTATTCATATGTAAAAAGAGAGCACTCGATGTACTTCCTACACGTACACAATATTTATGTTGATTTAATCTTGATGCCAGTAGTTTGCCACTTTGACCAATATTTTTTTTATCACAATCTCTGCATGGAATTTCGTAAACTGCAACCCGTTTGTAAATTTGGAGAGTTCCTTATTAAAATTGTTCTTACAGACTTAGTGTTACTAAAAACAACGTTAACATTAAAAACTTTAAACATTTTTGGCAAAGAAAGAAACCTGTTGTCAAAAGGTAAAACAAGCAAATTACTAGGGTCGAAAGCCTGTACATGGTCCACTGCATAAAATGTTTTCTTAGCCTTTCTTAAAGCAACATCAACTAAAAATGCCGGATACTTCAATTTAAAAGCAATATCATAAATCTTGGTAATCTCGTCTTCTAAAAATTCAGGACAACAAATTCTAAAAGCTCTTAAAAACATGGAAGAGAATACAGAGAGTTTAACTTTCAAATGGTGATTGGAGTAAAAGTGAATGTAAGAACATACATTTGTAGGTTTCCTAAAAACCGAAAATTTAATCTGTTACCCTGTCTATGCACAATTACATCTAAAAATGGCAAACTGAATCTATTTCCTCCTCAAGTGTGAACTTTATAGAGGGAACCAGCGCATTTAATCTAATTAAAAATCTGTTCACATCCTCACACAAAGGCCATACACAAAATATGTCATCGACATTCCTAAACCAAAGAACATTCGCAGGTAAAATATTTGATAGAAGTTTCTTTTCAAAAAACTCCATGTAAATGTTATTAAAAGGGGCAGATAAAGGATTCCCCATAGCCATACCAAACCTCTGCTCATAGAATTTACCATTGAAAGTAAATTTACATTCCTTAATACACAGTTTTAGCAACTCTAAATGGTGTCAGTTTGCAGAGAAAATTCGTATTTATCCAACTAATCAGCTAAAAATGTTATCAGGTCGTCAAACTCCAACAGGCTGTGTTTCTTAAATCAGCATCTAGAAGGAAAGCCTAAGTTGCTCATAGCTAGGTGCATGGTTATGAATGCCTCTGAAGGATATGTTGAAGCAAAAAGGCTTTTGGACAAAGTGTATGGGGATCCATACAAGGTTTCCATGGTATACATAGACAAGCTGACCAAGTGGCCACAAGCAGTGAATCTTTGGATGAATATACTTTGTATCTTGTGAAGTGAAATCATACCATGCAATCATTGCCAAACATGCAGGTTTTAAATGACTTGCCAAACCTTCAGTGGGTGATTTCAGAGCTGCCACTGTATATTCAGAATAAGTGGTTGGATCATGTGATAAGGCTCAGGAAGCAAAGTGTTCGTGTGTGTTTCACCACAGTGGAATTTGTGCAGAATGCAGCAGAGGCAGCAATGGATCTTGTGTTCAGCAGAGAAGCTTTGGGTAAAGTGTCTCTTTTTTTCAAAGGCAAAGGCACATCATGGCTCAAGTCAGAACAAGCAAAAATCATTTGCAGTTACAGTGCAACCATCAAATTCTGCAAACCAGTATATCAGGAAATGCTGACTCTGCAGTGGTCATCATGACATTGAGTGCTTCAGTTTCTCCACAAGAGCGTGGATGAAAGACGAGAATTTGTGAAAGACAATCATCTTTGCTTTAGTTGTTTTGGCAATAACCACACTTCAAAAAAGTGTTTCACTCAACGGCAGTGCAAGATGTGTAATAAAAGGCATCCTACCACTCTGCACATTGAGAACTTTAGGATGCTTGGCAGCAATAGTGCAGTTGCGTCGTCACAAGCTAGTTCACAATTTGGAAGTAAAAGTAAAGGTTGTGCTCAAGGTCAAGATGATACTCAAGGTGAAGGTCGCACTCCAGGTCAAGACTTTGCTCCAGGTCAAGGTAATACTCAAAGTCAAGGTAGTGTGAAGTCTTCTGCATGTACAATGTCAAATACAATGTTGCATACGATTTTGCCGGTGCAATTACATGTAGAGGGTAGTGACAATGCTTTTTATGATACAGGAAGTACAAGTTGTTTCATTAAAGATAGTATCAAGGATCAATTAAACTGTAAAGGTATTGAAACAGCTGACAAGTTGCAAACAATGCATGGAACTGATATGATTAAAACTTTTATTGTAAATGATCTTGTTGTCACTAATATACATGGTAATAATGATGTTGTATTGCCAAAGGTATTCACACAAAAGGATATTTCTGTTAATCATGATCAAATTCCAAGGTATGAAATGTTAAAAGATTGGTCTCATTTATCAAGTGTTATTGATAAAATTCCAGTGTATCAGCCAGAGCTAGACATAGAAATTTTGATAGGTAGTAACTGCCCAACTGCTTTACAACATTTAGAGGTTGTACCCACTTCAGGTTATGGCCCCTTTGCAGTAAGATATTTGCATGGGAGGACGGTTAATGGGCCTGTAAATGTTAAGGTTAGTTCAAATGGGGTTTCATATCACAGGGTACTTGTATCTGATGTTCAACATGTTACTGACTTTATTACTGTTGAAAGCATTAGGAAGCACTTTGAGTTGTTTTTTTCTGAAAAGGATCTTTGGTCATTCCTGATGAGCGTGGCTTATCTTTTGAGGACAGAAGATTTGAGAAAAGATGCCAGGATGACATTGAATTTAAAAATGGTCATTTCCAGCTACCAATGCCTTTCAGAGATCCCAGTGTGAGTCTTCCTAACAATAAGAAGCAGGCTGGCAGCAGAGCTGAGTGGCAAAGGAGGAAGATGAAGAGTTATGAAGATTACAGACAGCAGACAACAGCATTCATGGAAAAGTTGTTTGAAAAAGGCTATGCTTACAAGGTCCCAGACGATGAGGTCGACAAGTCTCCTGTCTGGTATCTTCTACGCCATTCAGTTTTTCATCTTAAGAAAAAGAAAATTAGGATTGTTTTTTACTGCAGTGCAAAGTTTGGAGGTGTGTCATTAAATGATGTTCTGCTACAAGGTCCTAACCTTACCAGCTCACTGACGGGAGTGCTCATTAGATTCCGGCAAGAGGTTTATGCATTTATTGGAAGCAACCTTATCACCAAGTATTGCAAATACTGCATTGAAGGCCACAGGAGACAAAGCAGATGAGAAGTATGATTCAACTGTTGGCAACACCATAAGGCATAATTTCTATGTTGACAACTGTTTGAAGTCATGTGCTGGTGTTCCTACAGCAGTGAAGTCAGTGAAGGATTTAATATCTGAAACAAGTGAAGGAGGATTTAGATAAACTAAATTTGTCAGCAATTCAATTGATGTCCTTAAAGCATTACCTGCTGAAGATTGTTCAGTTGAAAGTGACAAGTTTGATCTTGACATGGAGAGTCTAATGACAAGAGCCTAAGGAATGTTATGGGACCTTAAAGACGACTTGTTCAAGTTCTCAACTGAGCTCAAGGATAATCTATTCACCAGAAGAGGGTTGTTATGAACTATTTCATCATTATATGACCCACTTGGGTTGCTCTCTCCAATCATCTTACCTGTCAAGAAACTGTTACAAGAATTGTGTCATGTTGAGAGTCTAGACTGGGATGAGAGGAATCCGGATGAGCCAGCTGAAAGGTGGCAACATTGGATCAAGGTCTTCATTTACTAGAGCAGCTTTCAATACCAAGATGCTTTAATCAAGTGATTTTGGTAATGTGTCAAGTTCAAGTCTTGTATTATTCACTGATGCAAGTGCTGTTGATCATGGTGTTGAAGCATATCTTGTTCTTCCTGATGGAAGCCAAGTTCCATCAAGTCTTGCCATGGGAAAATCAAAAGTATCTCCCAGAAAGGTGGTGGCTATACCCAGGTTAGAAATTAAAGCTGCAACTGTGTCTGTCAAGGTTGCTCAACACATCTTGAAGGAGTTGGCGTTTACTGTTGGCAGGGTTGTATACTACACAGATTCAACAACCGTCTTTCACTATATTCATAGCAACACAAAAAGGTTCCCTGTTTTTGTGGCCAACAGAGTCAGGGTTATAAGGGACTACTCCCAGCCTGAGCAATGGAGGTATGTAAGCTCCAGTGATAACCCTGCTGATGTGGCATCAAGTGGTGTTACTGTAGAGCAGTTTTTGCAGTACGGCGAATGGTTTCATGGCCCATCATTTATTGCACCTGAGTATGTGTGTGCAGATTGTGCTGATGGTGAGAATGAACATGTGACAGCGATCACAACTTCTGAGGAACATCTTGGTTTATAAGACTGATTGAATATTACTCTTCATGGTCAAGGTTACAAAAAGCAATTTCTGTATTTCAACAACTGAAGTCAACTCTTAGAGGTAAAAGGAAAGGTTGGGCAACCCCTGATACTGAAAGGGCAATCATAATGTATGTGCAACAAGGAATAATTAAGACAATATGTTTAAGACACCATTGTGAATGCGATTTGTATCTTTTCTTTCTGAGTGAGAGGATGTGATGGGCTGTGACATTTCTAGAATGTAGGGATCATCAATTTAGCTTCTCCTTGGAAACAGTGTGGCCCAAAGTGACAAGCTTTGGAAATGCTGACATATCTTACTCGGGTGGCGCGATGTCGAAGTTGCTGTCTAAGCAGATCAGACCACGTCCTGTTTCTATGCACGGCAGTTGCAGATATGCCTTATGTATCTGGTCTGAGGCGGTTTCTTGGGCGTGAACAATGTGCGTTACTTTGTGCAAGCTTTTTCCCTACATAATGAGAATGTAAGTTAGCCAAGATGGGAGATCGCTACAGAGTCAGTGAAGAGCCAAGATGGCTTCTTCAATAGGATTTTTAGTGAAGTGTGTGAAATCTGTGTTGAATGGGTGGATCTGAGGCAAGGGGAGCCGATATGGTGATTTTTTTAGAAATGGGAACTTACCTGATTTTCAGAGATTTTTCGGTGAAAATCGCCGAAAAATCTCTGAAAATCCTAATTGTGGTGTACTAGACTGCTATGACTTTTCTAGTTTTATGACTAAAATAATGTTGGTTATTGTAGAAGAGAGATGGGGTGGGTTATCTGAGTTCAACCATTCATTTAATAATTTTGTTAAGAACCTGAATTATTTAGCTATTGCTTTGCTCTTAAATATATGTATTTTTGTAGTTTACGAGTCTGATTAATTGCCTTAGGTAATGTAGAGAGAGAGAGAGAGAGAGAGAGAGAGAGAGAGAGAGAGAGATAGAGAGAGAGAGAGAGACAGGGGGGGGGGGGGGGTGTTGGTGTTGGAGAGAGAGAGAGAAAATGGATTCATTTCAGTGCCTAGATGCACTGTTCATTGCTACCAAACCCTTTTAAGATTACAGAGGTTGGAACCTCGGTAATAGAGTGGTGGCAGGCTGTGTAGGAACCGTCTTATGCCTATTGTGAGATTAATGGCAACTTAAAGAGGCTGTTTTGAGAGAGACTGGTTGTGAATATGTGTTAGGATTTCGGTTACTAGGCGTCAGTCGCTAGGAATTAGTGAGCCATTGATTTGGTACTGAGAGGAGAAATTCAATTATGGTCAGCATTTTTTGCCACCGTGAGACGCCTTCAAGGATGTCTTACTCAGTTGATATCTAAGTGCTCGCTGTTCGAGTATTGGGTTGTGATTACACAAGCAAGTATGTGTACTAGCGTGTTTTTACATGTGCAAGTCAGCAATATGGGGTTCTTTCATTGATGGTGTGAGTGTTACATTTTTTATTTGCCCTTGTGTTTTTTTTCTTCTTTCTGACTTTGTGCGTGAATCTTTTTTGGAGTTAAAGAGGCAGTTCAGATTACCATATTTTTTCCCATAGAAGCAGAACGTAATAAGTTTTTTTATCTTGGCACGTATTTAAAGGCGACACATTTTTTTTAATACATATGTATGCATATGAGGTTTTCATACATGCAACTCAGTTCTCGATGTGCTTGATTGTCTTGGAAACAGTGCTCTCTCATGCAGCGTATTTTCTGCTGAGCATCCAAGGGGTAGTGCCTAAGGGAGGGTGAATTTTTTTTCTTTGTACCAGGCTTGAGGGGGTGAGTCCTTTTCTTTTTCTTTTTCTCTTGTCACCTCCGTTTGGCCTTGATAACAAAGTTCAATGCCATGTGGAAATCAGCTGTTAGCCACTGAGAGATGATGTGATATGCCCATAAGGTTTCTTTTAGAACGGTTTTCGTTCTTTCTTTGGAGTAAAGAGAAAGTGATTATAAAATGAATATGGTGCAAGTTTTCCTTGCATTTTGGAGAATGCTTTTACGCAATGGTAGAGGGCGTGATTAGAACTGGGGATATGGAGATTATTTTAGAATGGTGATGTGTTTGGTGATGGTATTGGTGATGTGATTGGCGATGCCAAAGGTGATGATACTGGGGAGTGGTAATATTAAAGCCCACACTGGTGATACGGGAGATATTTACGGGGATTCTATTGGAGTTCACAGTGGTAATAATTTTGGTGAATGTGCCAGTGATTTATGGGTGGTGATATTGGTAATATTGGTGATACTGGCGAGTACTAAAATTGGTGATGTTTATACTAACAATGGGGTGCTTGTAATGAGAATTAAGGGTGGTGATGTTTATGGGATTGTGAATGGGAGGTACTATCCACAAATATAATGGTGTTTTATCGAAGGATATTCTGTTAATACCCTGTTCAAAGACTATGATAAAAGTCAAATTGAGGGAAGTGAGGAAACCTACCGGTCTTCTTTTGCCCGGATGGTTTTTTTTTTTTTTTGGTTTTCTGTGATAGCCCTAGAGTTTTCGTCTTTTTTTATGGGTTCAGTAGATAATTGCTTTAAGCCTACGTGAGTAACAGATGTTACAGGTGTCACAGGAACAGTCAACAGTGCCATTGGTTTTTCTTTTCCCCTTTTGGACGCTGACATAAGTTTTTTTTATCATGAACGAATTTGAATTTATTTTTCTCTCAGATCAGTTTATGTAGGTTTTTAATATATCAGTTCGTGACTTGGAATCATTGTTCGGGAATGCGTTTATAATTTCAGCCGTTTGATGCTGCAAAGAGATTTAGGGGAGAATTTTTGCATTTTTGCATGTGTACATAATGGCACTTCATTTTTTTCTGGATATTTGTGTTCCGGAAATTGTTGGTCTCTTGCACAATACCCTTGTTGTGTTTGTGGCAACTCTGCCAAAGATAGGAAACTTAATTAAGTTTCTGGTGGCCTGTGCCGTAGTGAATATAGGGAAGCCTTTGCTTAGACACTTTGGATTTGTGGTTTTGTTGTAATGAGTTATGGCACACTGATGATTTCTCCCTAGAATTTCCTGGGCAATTTTTTGCCAAGCTTTTGCCCTTCTCAGCAGTTATGCTAAACAGAGAGTTTACAGTTTTTGACAGTAACATTGAGCTCCTTAGAGATGCTTTTCGAGGTTATTTTACTGGCGCAGTTTTTTTGCAGTCATTTTGGTGCAAATGGAAACGTTTGTGAGAGAAGATATGTGGCAATATTTTCAAGTGTATCAGCTAGATGCTTTGAGTGCATTTTTCAGGGATGGAGTTTCTTTTTTTATTATCATGCCTGGAGGTTGTTTCCGGTCGTTTCTGGTTGATGAGATTGTTGCAGTAGCAAATTCCGTAATGGTATATACTGCATTTTTGGGGAAAATGTTGGATTATATACATGTTTTTTTTCTTATGTGCATTTTGTAATGGG
>NC_061087.1:53300649-53310649 GCF_015104395.2 Macrobrachium nipponense
ACCCCGGGTACGAGGGGTACTGGTTTATTGGTGTGAAACACTACGCTGTCCTCGAGCACCGGACGCAAGTGCGACAGGTGGTGCTCGCTCACAGCCCCTGTGCGACTATGCTGATTCACAGCAGAGGAGTGCTTGATCTCCTTCACACGATACGGTCCCATATATGTTTCGACAGTTGCTTTTCTTCAAGTAGATTCGATCTCCAACCTGTATTGGGGAATCGTGAGCTCAAAACAGTCTGTCGTACCGCAAGCGGTACTTTTCGTTTGCCCTCAACAGCAGATGTTGCGTAGCTTGGAACATACGTCGGGTCGCGTTACAAAACCACACCCGGTACTGTTCCACCATATAAAGGGGCATCTGTTAAGGGTCCAAGACCACCGAATACGGCAGTTGGATGTCTTGTCCATACATCAAAAAGAAGGGTGTGTCCCTAATCGAGCTGTTATATGTGGCATTAATAGCCATCTCAGCCGTCTGCAACAGAGACGGCCAGGAAGTCTGATTATCCCCGATGAGATATTTTAAGATGTTCACTACCTCTCTGTTGTTAGACTTAACGAGTCCGTTAGCAGACGGCCAATAAGCCGCGATGGTGACATGATCTACTTGTAAGAGGGCCGTAAACTCGCGAATTAGTTCATTTACGAACTCACGGCCGTTGTCCGACACTAGTATTCTGGGACACCCGAATCGATTTACCAGGGAATGCAACGCTTTAGCCACTTCCTTTGCCGATTTGTCTATCATTGCGCACACATGTGTGAAACGCGTGAACGCATCCACAAATACACAAATATATCTAGGTTGTCCTTGCACTGAAGGTAGTGGTCCTACCACATCCATATACACTCTATCCCACTTCACCGGCACCACAGGCCATAATCGGGCCTTCGGAATCACCGTTCTGTGCTTTTTCATCATGTTGCATACATGACAATTACTTACAAATCTAGTTATGCCAACCCAAAAGAAATGTTCACGGGCTCTTCTAAGAGATCTTTCATGCCCAGCATAAGGGCTAACATGAATCATCGAGGAAGAACGACTCGGGCTCGGACATCTCCGGGGATTTTTCATATTTACACAACAAGACGTCTTCCTCAATGAAGAACGCATCTTTTGACAAATGCACAGAACTCGGGAACTCGTTGCTCTCACCTTTCACACAAGCCTTGATCTGACTAATTCAAGCTTCAGACACCTGACTTTCAACCAATTCTCGCACACTCCAACCACAAAAATCAACCACACTTTCATTCTCCGGGCATTTATTCTGGAATCCCCCGGACGGAGTTCCACCTGCATTTGACCCGCTGCCGCCTCGGGCATTCCCATCCATCTGAGACTGCTTGCGAGATTCCCGTTTTCTGAGCGTCGCGTTTACGTTTGTTTGACTGTCATTGTTCGGAACTGTCGGAACGTTGCTGGCACTATCGCCTGCAGTGCCTGTGCCACCAACGTCACAAGGTTTCTTTGTCATTCTTCCTTGCGCCTTGCGGCACGAGTTGTTACTCTTATGATGTTCCTGGAGAGAGCATCAGCCACCCTATTACTTTTCCCTGGGATATGTTCAATCTTTATGATGTCAAACTCTAAAATCTGCTCGATCCATCGAGCTTGGCGATTTGTAATCTCACTCTTCTTCAGCAGATATGTTAATGGTTGATGATCTGTGAAAATCTTTACTTTGTGTCCCAGCAAAAAATAACGGTGTCTCTCCAGCAACCATAAGACTGCCAAAGCCTCTCGATTGAAGGTACTACAATTTTTCTCTGGCCCTTTTATTGCGCGTGATGTAAAACAAACTGGTCTTTCATTACCTTCATCATCAATCTGGGAGATTACTCCTCCTATAGCAATATCACTTGCGTCTGTGGTCACAAAAAAAGGGCGATCAAACCTCGGATAAGCCAAGAGTTCGTCGCTCATTAGGGCATCTTTTAATTTCTGCAAAGCTTCTTCCTCTTTCTCACCCCATTGGAAATCAGGTTGCTTCCTTAATGCATCTAACGGTCTTGCTATCTGTCCGAAGTTCCTAATGAACTTCCGATAGTAACCCGCGAGTCCGAGGAAGCTGGCTACATCTTTCGCATGTTCTGGTCGTGGAAATTCTTTAATTGCTAAAACTTTATCGGCACAAGGCTTAAGGTCTTCGAAAGTTACTAGGTGCCCCAAAAATTCTACTTCGGCCTGGAAAAACTTACATTTTTCTAAATTAATTTTCATCCCATGACGTCTTAATGCTTCCAAAACTTGTATCAGGTTACCTTTATGCTCCTCTACCGTAGCACCAACTACAATGATATCATCTAAATATACAAAAACCCCAAGGCCAATTATAGAAGCTAACACGGACATCATTACTCGTAAAAAATGAGCAGGGGCGTTCTTTAATCCAAAGGGAAGGAAATTATATTCATATAGCTGATTATTTGCTATAAAGGCCGTTTTCTCTTTACTCTCATTATCAAGGGGTATTTGATGATAGCCAGACTTAAGATCCAATGTGGTGAAAAATTTACTCTCCCTTACTTTAAGCAAAAGTTCATCGATCGAGGGCAATGGATAGGCGTTGTCCTTGGTAATGGCATTCAATCGTCTATAATCAACACACAGCCTGAGAGAGCCATCATTTTTCTTAACTAAAATGATCGAAGAAGCCCAGGGAGACACACTTTCCCAAATTATACCCTGATCCAGCATCTATTTTATCTTTTCCCCAATTACTGGTTCATGACAGGCTGGTGTTCTGTAAGGCTTACTTCGGATAGGGGGATGATCTCCTGTTTCTATTTTAAAAGGTAACTTATCTATTCTCCCTAGAGGCTCTTCTCCTATCGCCATCGTGTCTTGATATTCCCTTACTATTTCCCCTACGCAACTATGATAATTCAAAGGTGTTGCTTTAGCAGCTGTTTACAATAATTTTCTAAGCCGGGTTTTGCCGTGACCTTGACTCTGGGCAGTCAAGGCCGACATGTGTTGTTGGCTTCTACAAGGGAACACACTTCCAAATCACACAGAGACTCGTTACTTAATTCTAATCTACTACTACTCACATTTACAAAAGGGACAGTTGCCTTGCCATCGACGATGGTAGCGACACCAGGCAACATAAAGTCTGCCCACTTTCTATGGGGATTTATATACACCAACATTCCCTCTTGTAGTTTCCTTGCCGGGACGAGGGGAAGGGAGTAGATATAGGCGGGTGGGATCACCTCCCCAACCTCAGGGCTAGCGGGCACCACTCCCGTATCCCCTGTGGCGGCCAGGGCAATTCGGACAACTTCTTTTGTTTCCCCCAGTATGGGAACCCCTTGTTACTGTCCCTCTCCTACTGGCACCGCCACTCTCACTTCTCCTCCCCCTACCCCAAGGAGAAGCACTCGGTGCTCGCTCACGAACCCGATTCCCAGTATAATGGGAACGCCAGGTAGATGGGTGGTAGGCACCACATAGAATTTGTGAGTGAACACTCGTCCACCGAGGGAGATAGTTTGTTGCACTGTTCTCTGCAACACGATAGTATGCCCACTGGCACTGTGCAATGTTAGATACCCTTTCGATGCCGAAATGGCGCCTGTCACTAAGTGTTCCTCGATCAAAGAGATACATGCCCCACTGTCTAGTAGTGCGTTGTGGTTTTCCGTGTCTATTCCCACTTCTAGAATCGGTACGGCTCCATCTCCACTCTTGTGAGAGGGAGGGGTGGAGGGGGACAGCGGTCCAGCCTCCCCTACTGAAGCACTCACCCCGGGGCCAGTGGGAGCACCATGGGGCGGGGGTAGGTCCCTACTTACTTTCTGGCTGGAGGTGGCAATGCTCCGACCGGGCCCTCTGTCATACCTCCGGTCGCGGCTGCCGCTGGCCCTTGGAGTGCTGGAGGGGGGTTGTTCGTCGGCACTCGCTTTCCTCCCCTTCCTTGCGGCCTTCCCCTTCCTCTTGAGGGAGGGGGCCCGCGATTTGGTGCGGCGCCGTTTTTTGTACACTGGCTGACCAGGTGATCAGCTGCACTGCACCCATAACAACCCCACTGTTCAAAGAAGGGGCATTGAGCGCACCAGTGACCCCTACTCCTGCACTGCCAGCAGCGCCCCCTGGTCGTATCCACGCTCCCCCCTCCCTGGGCTCCCCTCTGGCGCTTGGCACTAGGGCCAGCCCTGGAGTTGGATGGGGCGGGTAGGGCGCGTCTTCTTGTACCAGGACAGGCGGCGTCAGCTACGAAAGGGCGGGGAGCAGCCCCACTTCCTTCTTCTTCCTGCCGTGTGGTATCTACTAGCGATTGTATGGCTGGGATAGCGTCTTCTAACGGCGCTTGTAGTCCTTCGTTTCCGTAGAGCATGGGTCTCCAAACTTTTCAATTAAGGGCCACATTATATATTTCCCACATTTATGTGGGCCAAAGGAAAAAAAGAAAAAAAATCAGTGCCAGTAATTTAATTTCCTCAAATTAATTTCCTCAAATATTAGAGTATAAACATGGAAAAATTAAAACATATCTTGTTGGAAAAAATCAGGGTAAACTAAATAGATTCCTGCCTTTAGTTTTATGCAACCAAATTAGTGTGACGAATGATGCTGACGTTTCAGATTAGGTTCCAGATTAGATGAACCAATTGTAAGAATTGATTTCAAATGATCATCAGACAAATTTGCTCGATAGTTAGATTTCACATACTTCATTTTGGAAAATGTTTGTTCACACAAGTATGTTGTACCAAAAATGGACACAAAACTACAAGCAAACTTTATCAAATTTGGAAACTGATCTGGCTACAGGCATTTATAAAACTCAATCAGATTTCCTTCTCTATACTTATCTTTCAGTCTGTCATCTGCCTGGAGATCAATAATTTCCATTTGAAATTGAGTTGGAAGATTTTCAGCATTGAATAATTCAGCGATACCAGTCGTGCGATAATTATTTTTTCAAGGCCACCACACAGGGATTTGTTTGGCGGGCCGGATGAAATTATGTGGCGGGCTGGATGTGGCCCGCGGGCCATATCTTGGAGAACCCTGCCGTAGAGGATACCGATAACACCTGAGGGAAGGGCCTTCTCCAATATTTGCCTGCAGAAGGCATCTTTATCGTCTTCCAATCGAGCCATTGCAGGTGCCAGACTATCATAGTCCTGTGACAGCAGTCGACAAAAGAGGCCACGGTCTCCCCCACCCTCATCGTGGGATGGTAGGCTGCCCATAACCTTCTTCGTTCACTCTCCCGGAGGCCAAAACGGTGGATCATTTTCTTTTTTAAATCGCCCCAATCTTCGGAGGAGCCATGTTTCCAACCTACCATCCTACGCTGAGCGTCCCCGGTAATTTTCTGTTTGGCAACCAATACTCTTTCCTCGTCTGTCCACCTTTCCGTAGCGAGTTCCACATACGTTAAAAAGGCCTCTACAGAGAGGAAATCTTCTTTGGGCCGCGAACCATCGAATTCCGGCACGTACCCTCCAAGGACAGGTAATTTTCTTACAGGACCTGGTCTTTTATCTGCGTCCGGAGGCGGAGGCGGTAACATAACTCCCGACGATGTGGACCCATTTGTTGCACTTTCACCGTTACTATTCGTGTTTCCCGACGGTCTGCTACTGTCCGAGTCCCTCGCGTTCGTCTGGTTTTCCGCCCCACGCTGTCTCCATTCAATGAACGCTTTAACAAGTGCATATAGCTCATCTATTTCTTGATTTACCTAGCTCCTTACCGGGCTACTTTCTACCGCTCTAGCGTCTCTCACGACCTCGTCATCACTGTCAGGCATCTGGGCCCTCGTGCTTCATGTATTATACACCATTGTACCTCACTGTTTTTCACTTTTGAGGTTAATTATCAAGTTGGCACAACCCCAACGACCCACAGTTGGTTAACAATTGACCAATTAGCGTATTGCACTGTATTACGACGCACACTATGGCACCCCACACCTGACACCAAAATTATGACCCCGACCTGGGTCGCGTGGGTCTCTTAAGTTACTGTGGGTCATGCAGAAATCAAACGCTCAGTGATTAATTTAACACCGGTCTTATATTCTAAAAAATTTACACAAGGGCCCGAGTGAGAGTAAAGCTAGAATCTATAAAAACCCGAGTTTCAGACCGAGGATGGGAACCGGTGAAGGGAACTGAGGGGAACCGTATGTCTGCCCTCTTGCCGGACTGACAACTAACTGCTTGACCCGCCAGGAGACGCTTTTGTTTCCTCTTTTCTCCAATACCCCACAAACCCCCCGATATATTCCTTCTAGGCCATGATTGGATCTGACACCTCTCCTTAGGTCTATTGGCCAATGAGTGCCCATGTAAGGGACACTAATGCCCAACGAACTTTTTGGGGGATGTTGGGGGAAGGAGACGCTCTTCTCAATTTGAGAGATACTGACCGTTGACATTTTATGGCGTCATGTGAGATGTTCAGATATTCTTGGGGAGTTCTTTATAAGCCCTCTAGAACTGGTTTATATATCATATATATATAGATATATATATATATAATATATATATTAATTTATAGTATATATATATATATATTCATCACGTTCCTAACTTTCGTGATTCAGTTATACTTTCGTGATTCAGTTATACATACATATATATATATATATATATATATATATATATATATATATATATATATATATATATATATATATATATTATATATATACATATGTGTGTGTGTGTATGTATAACTGAATCACGAAAGTTGGGAACGTGATAAATCCATTGATAAAGATATATGCCACGAAGGAAAATAAACAACGGAGTATCCGCGAAACCTTTAGACGTCCAAACGTCCTTTACTAAGCAGATGAACTGACATACATGAGGAAAAGACAAAACAAGAAGATTCGTATAACTGACAGCTAGGGATTATAAAGAGATTAGTACCTAGAATCCGACACACTTGGAAGATGAGTAACCTTCCCAAACAAGCATAAACAATGGGTGTAATTAAAAGTTTTTCAGACAATCATCTCAGATACAAGGACAAAACAATTAAAGGACTATAGGTGACAGCTATTCAGAACTATATTCACAATACTTATTCACAATACATGTTAGACATACATTACAACGAAGATAACTCTAAGGCAACTAATTTTTATTTAAGTCTGTAATTATATCTTTGAGGTCATTCTTAAACATGTTACAAATACAAGGGTCTAAATGAAAAAGGCCCCGACTAACATTGAAATTACAATGAAAAGTAAGTTGCTTTAAAGCAGATTCTAAAAGATTTCATGATAAGACATCTCTTGACCTTGCAATTACTGAACTACCAACCCAATTTATTCGGTGGTTGTTTTCACTTAAGAGTATGAATATTGCATTAGAAGTTTGCCCAGTTTTTACAGAATATTTATGCTGGCTTAGCCTTACTTCTAGTCCCTTGATAGACTGTTCGAGATAAAATGAGGGACAATCCATACATGGAATTTTATATATTATGTTGTTGCTTTCTCTGGGGCCATTTTTTATTAACAATCCTTTTAGTGTGTTATTATAGGACAAAACCAGGGTGACATTAAAAGCTTTTAACAATGATTTAATGGTTTCAAATCCGTTAAAATAAGGCAAACTGAGAATGGTCTTAGAATTTTCTTTCTGTGTGTTACTTACACTATAAAACTTTTTGTGGGCTTTATTATAACAAATATCTAATATATGTGAAGGATAGCTATCCAGCACCTGTTCTTCCAGAGAACTCATAAAGACATTGGCGAACACCAGACCTAAAGGGGAACCCATTGCCATCCCCTCCACCTGTCTATATACAATGTTATTAAAAATAAAGGCCGTGTCCAGCACGGCCAATTCTAAAAATTGCTTAAATAACGTCCTGTTAAAATTATGAAATAAAACATCCTCACTAGAAAACAACTTATTTAAAATGATCTCGATGGTCTCTCCCACTGGGACGTTTGTGAATAGAAATTCCACATCCAGGCTAACCATGAATAAGTCAGAATCCTCTTTAATAATCTCATCTTTAAATCTAGCAAAGTTTTCTATTGAGTAAGAATGTCTGCTTAAGGGTTCTAATATTGGAACAAGGTATTTGGCTATTCTATAATTTGCTGTATTCATAGAAGAGAGAATGGGCCACATAGGAGTCCCTGCCTTGTGCACTTTGGGCAAACCATACATCACTCCATATGACGAACCTGTGACAAAGAGGTTTTGGTAGGTGTTTTCGTCTATAACTTCTTGCTTTAACACTGACAACTTACGATCGCAAATTTTGTCATTAGCCCACAGCACCTTTAACAGTTTACGAACTAAATGGACCCCTTTCTCCAAGAAAGATGACCTCGCCATCTTAAAGAACTTAGCCAATGAGGAAGATATTATCATTACAAGACCAGATAAGGGTAAGGGCACGGTTGTTCTCAACAACCAGGAGTATATCAATAAATTGGAAAGCATATTAAACGACTGAACTTAATTCGGAAAAGTAGGTTTTCCAGACCTTTATAATATCATCAAAACAGAGGATAAGATAAACAGATTTTTAAGGACATTAAAACAAAACAAAGTTATAGACGAAAACACCTACCAAAACCTCTTTGTCACAGGTTCGCCGTATGGAGTGATGTATGGTTTTCCCAAAGTGCACAAGGCATAAATGGGCATCTTAAGGGTGCAAGGGGACTCTCAGGTCCGAGTTGTAACTAATAAATCATGTTCATTGAAGTACTGGAATCACGTGGTTGGGTCTACCGACACAGGGGAAGGACTTGGATCGTGAATATGAGCCAAGGGCATTTAAAATTGAGAATACCCCCTCTCCACAGCCAGGAATTGAGCTTGAGATTGATACCTAGAACGAAGTTTGAAGGTATAAATACGCATGCGTCACACACAGCGCGTGATGAAGTGCGATAAGGCTGCTTAACCTTCCAATTTGCAATAAATGTGACTCTTATATTCCAAATTCCCTCAAAGGGCAAAGAAGTGACTGAATTACTCCGCAAAAAGTTACGTTAATTAATGGGAGGGAGTGATTCACAGATACCAAGACACCAAACGTATGTTATCTCTCCTAGTAATTCATTTTCGCAGATGCTAATAAAAGGAAGCTCGTTTAAGCAATAAGCAACAGTAATTTATGTGCAAGGGAGCCACAGCACTTAAAACAAAGCTATCTTGTAAGACAAAGGGACTCGTGGCTGTGGTGGAACAAAGGGAAACTTAGCTGTGGTGGAACAAAGGGAAACGAAGCTGTGGTGGAACAAAGGGAAACGTAGCTGTGGTGGAACAAAGGGACATGGACAGATCGCACACGGCACAGAGATGGAACACACACACACACACACACAGACACACAAAAGGAATTTGACTGTCACACTGACCTCGTACTGTACCTTCATTCGAAGCTAGTCTCCACTTATTCTAGGCCGCCGATAGAACTGTTCAAGGCACTATGGAGGATGTTGGATTCAAGTAATACTTCGGCAGCGTGGCGATGATCAGCCAAGAGGGGGATGGGGGCAGGGACCTTATGCTAAGCGCTTCCACTTGCCATCTGGTTGGGGTACATTTGAGGCTGAGCTTCTCTTCGCAACCCCTTTTTATGACCTTCGTTGTGCCCTCCGTCGGCTGCTTGATTAAATTGGGTGATTGGCTTCCTAGACAGAGCATGCAGCAGAAAGAGGGACAAGGCAGAGGTATGAAGCAGATTCGCGAGGAAGAGAAGAGTTGACCGAGTGTCCATATGGAAAAATCTCACTTGGTTGACAAATGGGGAATATATATATATATATATATATATATATATTATATATATATATATATATATATATATATATACTATACGTATATATAATATATATATATGTATATATATGTATATATATATATATATATATATATATATATATATATATATATATATATATATATACATACTATACTATATATATATATATATATATATATATATATATATATATATATATATATTAAGAAGCCGACGTTTCATATCG
>NC_061087.1:53315649-53333149 GCF_015104395.2 Macrobrachium nipponense
CTGCAATTTATCGACTCTGCTGTTGGACAGTGAAAGATTTTTTACAACAGCAACCCAGGTTAAATAAATGATTGAGATGTTAGTTTTTTACCACTTTAGTCATTTTTAGCACAGGAATGGGCGGCAGAGATCGCCCCCAGGCAACACCACTAACACTAGTTATGCCAATGTGTGTGTATAATATATATATATATATATAGATATATATATATATATATATATATATATATAGTAGTGCCTCAGGATACGAAATTAATCCGTTCCAAAGCGGCCTTCGTAACCTGGTTTTTTTGTATCTCGAACTACGTTTTACATGTAAATTGCCTTATTCGTTCCAAGCCCTACAAAAACATCACAGTAAATTTTATAATAAACTAAATTGACCAATAAACAAAGGAATACAACAATTTGGACCATTCAATACCTAACATAACCTTTATTGTAGCACATACCTGTAAATAAAGTGTATTAGTGTACATGGTACAAGAAATACTGTACGTACATATGTAGTAAAATGTGGAACCTTACCTTTTCAGTGAGGCAATCTATGAAAGTGGTGACAGAGGAGGAAATATGGCAGAAAACATGAACACTTAACTTTACGAATGGCAGAAAACATTAACACTAAACTTCACAAAACACATTAACAAATGGGAGAAAACATTAACGCTTCTTGATTATCTCCATCTTCGTTCTCCATAGAAAGCATCCTCTTCTTTCCGTGAACTTCAGCAACATTCTTGGGACCCATGGCTAATAACGTAATTAAGTTCACACATAACACGATAAAGTAACTTACAATACAATGAAAGCGAAATCACTAACATGAACTTACTTTAACAAACAAAATATATGTGAATGAATGAATTCCAGTGTTTACGATAATGCTGCCGCAAAAAATTGGTCAAGGAACGCTTTTACATAGAGGCATGATGTGACAGATGCTGACCAATAGGAAAGCAGGGTCTTACGGCAGTGACTAGCAACAGGAACAAATGTGAAAGCGTGAGGATGGTGGCGAGTCTACTCAGTTGGCGGTGCGCGAGTTTTAACATTGTTCTTAGCGGTCCGGGAGAATCTCGGACTTTACCCTTTCACAACCAGAATCATTTTCGTATACAGACGCAAAAAAATTTTCGTCGTTGCTTTCGTAACTTAGATTTTTCGTAAGTAGGGACTTTTGTATGTCAAGGTTCCACTGTATATAATATATATAATATATATATATATATAATATATATATAATATATATATATGTGTGTGTGTGTGTGTGTGTATATATATATATATATATATATATATATATATATATATATATATATATATATATATATATACACGTTTATCCCGCCTTGCCTCACCAGTACTAAAAATTTTATTTTAACTAGAAGCAGCAGCCATTTAACACCCCCCCCCCCCCCCCAACATCATATGGCTTGGGGGGGGGGGGGGGAGATGTAGGGAATCAGCACAGACCAGGCCAGACAAGGAAGGTAGGAATTTCCAGTCCATCATAGTTTAGCAGGAGGGTATAGATCCATTAAGCACTAGGGCCATAACACAAGGGAAAGTTGGCAGCTAGGTAGGTCCTTCCTAGGCCTAGTCTTAAGACCTATTTTACCTTGACCTTGTTACTGGCCGTATGTCAGGTCATTCTGTTTCCAGAATGACCTGACAATGTGGTGGGGGGGGGGGAACTCTACCCTAAAGCAAATCCTATGCACCCGGGTTTGACCTCAGTTCTTCTTGGTCTCTCATCAAGGACAGACATGTCCTAGCCTTCCATAGGCCTACCCAAAGGTGCTTACTGAAGGCCCCAGGACTCGGACAAAGCCAACGCCATCTTCTCCTAATAAGCTACACCCATAAGGCATCCAGGTATGTCTGAGTACATTCATGAAGCCAGTTCTTTTCCTCCGAGTCAAACAATATCTCCCTCATTTTCAAATTCAATTTTCCACTTCTCTAACGAACATCCTTTTGTCCAACCTAGCAGTCACATGTTTCCCTTGTGACTTGTCCAAGATTACAAAGACCTTCATTAAGCTATTCCACTTAAGCATTAGATTTCTCCCCATATCAGCATTGTGTCTGATTTAAGGATAAATTCCCTCAATAGTGCATTAGTTATAAATGTTCTGCGAGAAGTCTTTGTTTTATTTGTGAGTAACCTGGAATTCGTTTCCAGGTTTCCGTTTCCGACTTGTGCATCTGTCCTTGCCAGCGCCCCATTACCTTAGAAGATATAAAAAATCTGGCAACAAGCCTTGCATAGATTGTGAATTTGGCCAGTCTCTCATGTTACTGTGAATAATGGAATGATTTAAGACAGTATTCTGTGCCCTCTCCATGTGGCCTATCTGCTGTTCTGTTTGTCTTAGGCTGTTCAATTTTGTGTAAATGAACTTAATTTAGATCTAAATGGCTGGTTTCCATGGCGACCTTAGCAAAGTAAACAGTTTTCCAACTCAAGGTAAGTCAAAAGCGCTTCAATTTTACTCTGTATCCTGACGTGTGTGGGTTGTGGCAGACTTTTGCAGCAAGGCTTAAGATTTTATTCTTAAACCTTCATCCAAAACGACCCCCACACGTGAAGGTGGCTGACATAGCCAGGTTTTTGAACCAGAGCCTTTAAATTTGTAAATTGCTTTATCCCTTCAAAAGCATAAATCATAAAAAGTGTAAAAGGAGTCTTATTATTACTATTACAACCATTGTTAGCATTGAGGTACATTAGGAAATAATTTAAGAAGTGTTTAAATTAAAAAGATTTTCAGCTAAGATAGTTTAACAGCGAGCGCGCCAAAAGTTTTAAGTTAGCGGCGCACAAATATATGCCCGCGAACTTTCTGTGTTGTAGCCGTTTGTAGCTTGCAGCACACCACCAAGTGTTTGTTAGATGCCAGAAAGTGCTAGTTAGAACTTGGAAGTTCTTTGCAAGGGATTCAATGAATGTATTAGCAAGATTAGCTAGCTAGGAGTGTTTTCATCTAATAGTTACGGCAAAGGAAGTGTACAATTCTTTTGTTTGTGAAGGGTGTTAAGGCAAAGGAAGTGTACAATTCTTTTGTTTGTGAAGTGTTAGGAGAAGTCATTCCACTTAGTTCTCATTCCACGTGTTGACAACCGTGGCTAGCTCTCTTAGCCTCTCGGTGCAGGCACGGAATTACCCCTGCCAGCCATTTTCGTTTCCAAGGCAACTAATTCACCACTTAAACTTTTATCGTAATGAATTAAGCCAAATAAAGTAAATTTTGATGTTTTAATGTCTTATTTCAATCTTCCTACTAGCATCTAGCATTTCACCAGGAAATTTAATACTGTTTTGCTTTTAATAACGAATTAGACTTTGTGTCGACTGTAAATCGCACTCTTTTACAACAACATCAGCTGTTTACGTTCATGTGTCTCACCCCATCGTGCACGTTCCACTTGCATCGTTCACACGCTTGCTGAGCACAAGTTTCATTTCACTTCATCCTTAACGTAACCTCATTAATAAATACTTTGCTAACACCTTTCAAAATCCTTACCACCATTTTTTCACTCGTCACTTAGGGAGCTAGGTAACTCATGTAACCATAAATCTTAATAAATTACATTGTGGGAATTGCTCAACGTAAATGCGTTATCGTAAATCACATGCTAGTGCAGCCCTTTTACAAATAACGTAAAAATCATTCATCGCCAGTGCGCAGTATTTATATACCTAAAACTTATTCAAAAGCAATTCTTTCTCGAAACTTAACGTAAAGAAATTATTCTACACAAATTGCGTCACATTAAATCAAAATCATAATTCAAATTAAACGCAAAGGAGTTCGTCACATATCAATATTTTTTAAGCTCTCAGAGAGAGAGAGAGAGAGAGAGAGAGAGAGAGAGAGCCCATTAATAAAAAAGCCAAGAGAACTACATTTATTAACCTATTCAGAGATCATTGACATTATTTTAGTCTCTTGTGACTTTCAGTTACACAGAGGGTGTTATAAATGCGCCCGTGTCCACAGCAGTCTTGCAAACATGTATTCCTTATTGAGTTACTTTAGCCAAGGACTGAACCCTTTAATTTACAACTACCTGTTGTCCCCGAGTGGTCCTTTTCATATTTTTATTACAAAAGACTTGCATATGCTGCAAGCACCAACTGTACATAGAGTGCCAATGCAACCCCAGTCTAGGACTGGCCACCACCAGTGCACGTCAGGCCGTGCCATTTTACAGTGCCACTAATCTGCGGCACTGTCCTCGACTAGGCTGCTGAAGTACTCCCCCTTTTACTTTCTCTCCTACACTGTTACACTCTGCCTCGAGCAGCATGCCATTTTCCCTTCAGTATCCCTTAGCATACTGCCCTCCAGTGTCGTCCAATAGGACTCACCAGCACGCTAACAGTGCTGCACAGAGAAGGCCTCCAAAAGAGCCGCTACACCAGCACTCTACTAGTGCTGCCCAAGGAACGCCTCCATAAGTGCCACTGCACTTATGAGACGTACAGGTAGCACATTTACGAGCGTATCCACCATTCCGGAACGCTCATTTACTAGTGTTTCAGTGCATAAGGATCATTATCCTTCCGGATTACTCCACCAAGGAACGCCTCCATAAGTGCCAAGGAACGCTTCCGTAAGTGCTGCTGCACCTGTCTATGGCATACAGGTTGCCCAATCATTGCGTATCCACCATTTAGGAATGCCCATTTATCAGTGCCTCCACACATAAGGATATTCAAGCCTTCAAGAGCACTCCATTCCATTGCATATCCACCCAGAAGGACTATCGCTCCTTCAGGAACGACGTGCCAACAACTTACGGGACACTTATCAAGTGCCACAGAGCACCCAGTCTTTTCAGACACATTGACATGTTCATCATGAACCTTACCACATTTCCAGACCATCCTCCACGAGCTTCCCAACAAACCGGACCCATGGCGCTAGAGAGGCTCCAAGCCCTCATGACTGGGCAAGGAGGCTGGTTATACTGGACTGGCACTTGGCCAGTGGCTGAAGGCACAGCTTGATGCCACATGCCAGCAATAAAGGGACAAACGAGAAAGGCTGAGGAAGGCGAAAGAAGAAGAGAGGAAGGCAAGAGAAGAAAAGTGGAAGCATGAGCTAGCTCTCTTGGATGAATAGATCAAGCTGGTGAAGGCACATAAGGAGAGCGCCGAAGCTCTGGCCACTCGGCAAGCTACTGTACCTCACAATCCCACCGTTTCCTGCCAGCCTTTTGCTGCTTCCCCACCTGCCTCCTTCACTTCTGCAGAGGTGAACCAACCAGTCAACCTCGGACTTGTTCCTGAGGGTGATTCGGAGTAGGATTCCTTAACCTCCCCATGTCTGCTCACTGCCAGAGAAGACTCTTCACCTGTGCCAGAGTGTACTTGAATCCTTGGTGGCCCCCACATATTCGCAACCTGTGGTGCCACCTTGGCCCCATCATCCAGCGCCAAGGAAGTTCTGGTGGAGATTCTGCCGAGACTGTGGCTGGAAGGTTCAAATGTCTGCACGCTGTGGAGGGTATGCCAATCACAATATTCCTACCATTGCTATGGCCGTCACCCATTTCTCTTCACCAGGACTCCCGGCTAAGGGCCCTATCACTGTAGCACCCCTGCAAAGCCATTATCCTGCAAGCCACATCAGAGCCTTTGATGACTCTGATGCACAAATCTCCCTGATACAGGAAGACGGAATTCCCCACGGGGCTAATGTCAATAGACATCACCTAATTACCATTGAAGGTATCAATCACATAAAGCTGATCCTTCCCACTGAGAGTCACAAGACCTCATGTTTCAAAAGTATGTACCCTTGCAGTAGCAAGCTACATTCAAGGAGGTTACAACCTCCTCCTGGGGCAGGATTTCAAGTCCCCTCATTTCAAACAAACCAGGGGTCCTAACCCCACATCCAACTCCTCCAAAGCAAGGCGTCATGAAAACCCTACTCCCCCCCAGAAGTACAGCCACCAACAGTTTCCTCCTTCACCATAGAAGGGAATTGACCGTTCCCAGTTCAGCTGAGTGCCCCCCAAAAAAACTAAGAGCAGTGGACCCTGTCAGTTCTCCAAAAGGCTCAGCCTTCCACATGAGACAGGGACCTCTGTCTCCCATCACCAAGGACACTACAAGAAGTTTTGGACCTCCAATACCCATCCCAGGTACGCCAAACCTCAACTCTCTGCCAGCGCCACTTGGGAGTGCTGAACAGTGCCATGCTCCATCCATCCCAGACGTAGAGCCACCACAAAACTTAACCTCTGTGCCTGGTCCCAAGTTAGTGCCGGCGCCCAACCTTAACCTAACCAAGGACGCTCCTACCGGGACTCCTCCAAACCACATAGAGCTTAACACAGCCCATTGCCACTCTCCAACCCCAGAAACTTCTTCCTCATCCCCTCTGTCGGCTGAGGATGAATTTCCGGCAGACCTCACCGTTACACATTCACTGGTTGACCAGAAACTGCCCGGAGTCAGCCTTGAGTCTTACCCTTACGACAGCTGTTGCAACAGCCTGAGTAAGGGCCTCCCCTGCAGTAGGTTCTACATCTAAGACGGTTGCTACCGCTGCCGAAGTAGGGTGTTCACCTGCAGTCCCCAAGGCTACCACTGCCTCTGCTCCTGGCGGCGTTTCGGACCTTCCCCCAGAGTCGTGCCTCCGTCCTTCCGTCACCTCCCAGGACTGGTGTAGCCAGGCCCTGTAGGAATAAGAAGAAGGTACATAACAAATTCACCAACTAACCAATAGAGCCACATGCTCTCCTTGGCACCTGTGCGCTAAGTACAGTGACACATTCAATTGCGGAGTGATTCTGGCACCTGCCCAGAGAAGGTAGCCAGCCTGATCTCGGCCAGTAGACCAACATCCTCTAACCCCTAGAACTTGTACTACTAACCCTCACTAAAATGTCACAATTACCTAATCCAATTTTCATCCTGCAGCCATTTTACCGCCCCCCCCCCCAACCATCATATGAATGGGGGGGGGGGGGGGGGGGTTGGATTTAGGGAAATCAGCATAGACCAGGCCAGACAAGGGAGATGGCAATTTCCAGTCCAATGTAGTTTAGCGGGAGGGTATAGATCCATTAAGCACTAGAGACATAACACAAGGGAAAGTGGGCAGTTAGGTAGGTCCTTCCTAGGCCTAGTCTTAAGACCTATTTTACTTTGACCTTGTTACTGGCCGTATGTCTGTTTCCAGAATGACCTGACAATGTGGGGGTGGGGGGAACTCTACCCTAAAGCGAATCCTATGCACCCGGGTTTGACCTCAGTTCTTCTTGGTCTCTCATCAAGGACAGACATGTCCTAGCCTTCCATAGGCCTACCCAAAGGTGCTTACTGAAAGCCCCAGGACTCGGACAAAGCCGACGCCATCTTCTCCTAATAAGCTACACCTCATAAGGCTTCCAGGTATGTCTGAGTTACATTCAAGAAGCCAGTTCTTTTCCTCCGAGTCAAACAATATCTCCCTCGTTTTCAAATTCAATTTCCCACTTCTCTAACGAACATCCTTTTGTCCAACCTAGCAGTCACATGTTTCCCTTGTGACTTGTCCAAGATTACAAAGATCTTCATTAAGCTATTCCACTTAAGCATTAGATTTCTCCCCATATCAGCATTGTGTCTGATTTAAGGATAAATTCTCTCCATGGTGCATTAGTCATAAATGTTGTGTGAGAAGTCTTTGTTTTATGTTGTGTGTAACCTGGAATTCGTTTCCAGGTCTCTGACTGCCGACTTGTGCATCTGTCCTTGCCAGCGCCCCATTACCTTAGAAGATATAAAAAATCTGGCAACCAGTCTTGCATAGATTGTGAATTTGGCCAGTCTCATGTTATTGTGAATAATGGAATGATTTGAGACAGTATTCTGTGCCCTCTCCATGAGGCCTATCTGCTGTTCTGTTTGTCTTTGGCTGTTCAATTTTGTATAAATGAACTTAATTTAGATCTAAATGGCTGGTTTCCATGGCGACCTTAGGTAAGTCAAAAGCACTTCATTTTTACTCTGTATCCTGATGTGTGTGGGTTGTGGTGGACTTTTGCAGCAAGGGTTAAGATTTTATTCATATACCCTCATCCAAAATTACCCCCACACGTAAAAAACTATATATACATACATACATACATACATACATACATACATACATACATACATATATATATATATATATATATATATATATATATATATATAAATAATAATTCTAATAATAAAAGGAGCCCATAAAAACACCAAAATATAGAGAGAAGAATACTATATTTCAGAGACTGCTGCCTCCCTCTTCAGGTATATGAATGAGAAAAGTTTACAGAAAAGGTGGTATCTATACCAAGAGATCCATCCACAGGTAAGGCAATTTAGGTCACCCCCGCTGATAATCTTCCTTTAATCTTCTTCAGCATTGGTTGAATGAAAATCTTGTCGATCACATCTGAATCCCATGCTCCTTTTGAGATGTTCATTACCTGCCTCTCTTTTATTAAGGCCGATTTCATCATTTGACTCTTGAACCGGCAGTTGCTACTATAAATTATATGCGACAAATTCCAGTTTATTCTACGGTTATGTTCATTTATATGGTTGAAAATAGCTGAGTTCTGTTGTCCATACCTAACTGACTGCTTGTGTTGTATTAATCTCTGGGGAAGTGATTTTCCTGCAAATCCGATGTAAGATTGGTCACAGCCCTGGCATGGGATTTAATAAACCCCTGTGTCCTTGGGGGATGTCTTTTGTTGGACGTTAATCAGGGATTTGGCTAAGGTGTTTGGGTAAGTAAATGCAAAAGGGTTAGATTTTCCTAGGGTCTGAGTCACCGTCTTAATCCTGTCCAGGTGAGGAATTTTTATTTTATTGTTGGGTGTATCTCTGGTCTTGTCTTTAGGGGGTCGGTAGAAAATTATGTTTGCTTTGTGAATTGCTTTCTCAATTATATGGTCAGGATACTTTAAAAACGAAAATTGCTTACAAATTAGTTCAAATTCTTTTTCCAGGAAATCTGGGGAACAAATTCGTAAGGCTCTTAAGAATGGGTTGCTGGCTACACCTATCTTGATAGCAATGTCGTGATAGCTAAAGTAGTGAATGTATGAAAGTGAGAATGTTGGTTTTCTGTATATGGTAAATTTGTATTCTGTCGTGTCTCTGATTATTAAAACATCAAGAAAAGGAATTTTGTTGTCTGTTTCCCATTCAACTTTAAATTTGATGCTGGGCACTAATGCGTTTAATTTTGAAAGCAATTCATTAAAATTGCCCCACCTATTATCCCAAAATGTTAGAATATGTTAAAATATCATCTACATATCTCATCCACTGCATGTTTTTGGGTTTTATTGCATTTATTACTGTAGTTTCAAATTATTCCAGGTACAGATTGGCTAAAACAGGACTTAAAGGACTATCCATACTACACCCGAATTTTTGCTTATAGAATGAAAATACATTATTAGAAGTACATAATTCAAGTAACTTTATTATTTTGTCAAGCGCCAATGGGAAATGATCTGAATAGGGGGATAATTTTTCCCTCAAAAACTGAAGAACGTCCTGTACTGGCACTTTTGTAAATAGGGAATCTACATCAAGGCTTAAACGTTTTATGTTGTGAGGTCGTATATGTGCTTCTCTGAATTTGTGACAAAAATCTTCCAAATGTTTAATGTGACTGGGAGAAAAAGTGCCTAAAAAAGGGGAAAGGAGACCAGCTAACCATTTAGAAATTTTGTAATTGAAAGCTCCGGCACATGAAACGATGGGTCTGAACGGAAGATTGTCTTTGCGAGTTTTGGGAAGGCCATAAAAGTAGGGGAGTTTAGGATTAATTACTTTAAATTTCTCAAATAGTTCAATACTCTTTTTGTCTTGGCCAATTAATCTTACTTTCCGAAAAAATTCTGTGGGGACGTTTTGGAGGAGATTTTTCGTCAGTTTGTCGTGTTTGTGTCGCTAAGGAGTTGGTTGATTTTGTTCAGGTAGAAGTCTTTGTCCATTATAACGATTTTGCCGTCTTTGTCTGATCTACTTATAACATCTAACTTTTTTAGCGAGTGGATGACTATTATAAATATACGGGGAACAGGATAGTTCTTATTTAGGTCAGTTAAAGAATTTAGTAACACTCCTTTTAAACATATCTCTTCACAGCTGTAGTTTCTGTCAGATATGAATTTATCAAAAGCCACTATGAAGTCTAGGTTGTTGAGGCGTTCTGGCGTAAGGGCAAAGGATAAGCCTAGATTTAAAACTAAATGTTGATTTACGGTAAGGGGGGTGTTGGATAAGTTTAAAACTTTGTCTTGTTGCTCAAGATTATTCCATGTGCTATTGTTTATTAACTTGCATAAAAGTCTGTTAGAATGAGTCACGCTATTATAGGGAGCAATGTTGGAACAGATGGATGGATCTCTTGGTATAAAAACCACCTTTTCTGTAAACTTTTCTCATTCATATACCTGGAGAGGGAGACAGCAGTCTCTGAAATATAGTATTCTTCTCTCTATATTTTAGTGTAATTATGGGCTCCTTTTATTAGATGGAATTCTGTTGTAACAGAACATTTTCACCAGTCATTTACGGCCCGTTATGGAATTCAACCGCCTTTCCACGATTCTTCACTTACTTCCAGAAGCTGGATTGATTAGGTTTATGTCAAGGGGGGGGGGGGGGGGGATTTGCCACTTGTATTTTTAAGCTTGTGATCCCGCCACATTATTTTTTGGCGCCGAACAGGGACTGTTGGTGCGGCAGCTGCAAGACTATTGGGGTAGTGAGGATGGAAGGGTTGAAGGAGATAGAGAGGCTGAAGGAGGAGCTGACGTTGGCGAGGGAAGCTAAGGAAAGGTTAGAAGTGGAGAATGAGAGGTTGAGGGTAGAGTGTGAGGAGCTGAAGAGTGAGTTAGAGGAAATGAGGGGAATGCTTGCCTTCATTAAACGGATGAAGGGTTCCAATCAGAGGATTTTGCATTGGGCCCTGCAGTTACTGGAGTTCACGCTGGTGATAAAACATATTAAAGGTTCTGATAACCGTATTCCTGATACTCTCTCTCGGATGAAGTCGTGAGATTTTCCTCTGCTGCCCTCGCCCTTGTCGTTTTTTTTCCCTCGGGTTGTATAAAAAACTTTTTTGGTGGTAAGTGTGTGATATGAGAGGTTGTGTGTATGAGTATTCAGCCTTAGCTTAGTTTGTGTTAGACCTGAACTTTATTAGGACTTTAGTAGTTAGTATTTCTTAGCCTTTGTAGACTCTCCCAGTTGGGTTATAGGAGGGTTTCTAGCAGTATGCTTATGGAATTGTGAGGACAGTCTAATCTGAGGTTCCCGGTTGCCTATTTTGGTACATTTACTTTATACGACTATGAATTTTTGTTGTTGTTATGTATATTATGTTATTATTTTGCTGAGCATCTATTTCCAGAGATTTGTCCTGATTTTTGTACAAGTGTATTGATAAATTGGAAATGTTTAAAGTTAATTCCTTTTCAGCATTTTTGCTTAGGTTTAAAAAAAATGTATTCTATGTGAATAATTTTGTTTTGTTTTGAGGGAGGAAGGTATTACATTAACGTAGTTTTTGTTGTTTTCTTTATTTATCGACTTTAAATCAGCCTTGTTTCCTTTAAGTTTATTTTGCTCAAGCAGCCGAATGCTTGTTAGTTAATGTAAGGGTTTTTGTGTTGTTGAGCGCCTCCTCCTCCCTTGTTTATTTCTGTGAACTATTGTTCTAACGATTGTTTTGTGATTTATTTTTGAGCTATACGGTGGATGGTTCGTAGCTGTACTGTGAACGTTGATGGTCTGCCCACGCAAGTTCGGGCTTTGGAGCGCTCCTTGTCAAACCATCCCCTTGAGCAGCTTTTGCTTTTGGATTACTGGAGGACAACCTTTTGGCAGTGTATTTTGAAAACGGTGCTGTTGGAATCTTTCCTCATGACTGTTTGTAGGTGCCTTAGTCACCTGCGACTCTGGTACTGTAAATCACAGTTCCTCATTCACGGGCGACCTTAGTGTCCACTTTTCGGGGTTCAGCAGAAGCATATACTATTTGTGACTTCTCCTATTACCCCTTATTCCCGTTGGTGGAGCCCACTGGAAATTGGTACCGTCGCTGGATCCTGGTACTGATTCTGGATTCACCTGCCACTTCTGCCTTCGTCCTACTGCTATTCTTCGGGGATGTGTGTGAGCGCTGGCTCGTGAGGAGAAACGTAGGGAGGCAATCACCAGGTAAGACAGTATAGCTGTTGTATTTCCTTCGAGGAGCCTTATACCCATGTTGTCCTGACGATCGTGTCCATCCCTTTGGTAGCAGTTTGGTGCTCGCAAGTTCGGCCTGACTTCAGTTGTTCATCCTTGACGTAAGGATTAGAACTGTTAGTGTACGTGCAGTTACATATATATTATATATATATATAATATGTATCTCTATATATTATATATATATATATATATAGATATAATATATATATATATATTATAATATATATATACAGTGTGATAGTTTTCACTTGTGTGTATCATATGTTTATTGCCATTATTGTTGTATTTTAAATTATTCATGATAGATCTAGTGTACCTATCCGCAGCGGCCCAGAGTATGGCAGTTGCGGTTTTTCTATGCAGTTTTACCTCCTGAGCAAGAATTTTAAGTAATATTTATTCGGACGACTGTAATTAACCCCCAGGGGCCAGTACTAAAGGTAATATTTCAGAAGCACTCCGCACTGGATATTAAAATAAATAATCACCTACATGGAAACAGCATGTGAAAAGCAATATAAAAAGTATAGTCATTATATGAGAGATTGAACGTGGTGGAATTACATGAGCTTGATAAGTTTTTACCTCGAATTTTTCCTAAGTCGCGAGAGGTGTTTCCTCAACGGTAATGTTTACTTTTAATGAGCCCTCTAACTTACTTTCTTACGCAAACAAAAGCAGTTCCAGTTACTCATTATTGGCTGAGAGGTGTGATATCGTTATGACGTCATGGGTTTCATATCCAATTACGAACGACTTTAGTCGAAAACTAAGTTTCACTAGCATTTCAGCGGAGTAATAAAGTTACCTGTCCAGTGTCCACTGGTATCCTTGTTTGACTGAATACTAGAATAATGAAGCAAAAAACGGCATTTTGTCTTCCTGTACCTATGACAGAGGCAGTGGCTGGCCCTTCTGGCATTAATTTTGACAGACCTTCGATTTCCTACCGATTGTTTGCAGTGCAATGTGGGTTACGGTTAATTTTATCATTATTTGTCTACAACAGGAACGCCTTTAGGTGTCATCCGCCACGGTAAGTAGCCTTACTGTAACCCTGTGGCTAGTGCACGCAGTGCACCATTACCTCTTGCCGTACATGCCGTGCTTGCCAAGAATCTTTAAATATGCGGATAAGGCGCGAAGCGCCGTTCCGCTACGGCCTTACTGACAGCACACACAAATCGATCGTCGCTGATATGTAGTCGCTCCCTACTTTGTTTGTTGTTGTTTTGGTATCGCCGCCATATTGGTTTTGGTGTTCTTCCGCCGATTTCGGTCGGCGGTCGAGTCGCCGTGTTTAGTACTGGCCCTTGGGAGTTACAGTCGTCCGAATAAATATTACTTTAAATTCTTGTTCAGTGGGTAAAATAACATAGGAAAACGTCAATTGCCATAGTCTAGGGCCTAGAAATCAAAATACATGGGAATAATAGGATGGATTAATTGGTTTGTTCTTCTATTTCACTGAAAAGTGACTTCTATTTCTTAGGTTTTACCTAGCTCTTTCTTCTGGAATTTCTACTGACTCCTCTGTCATTTCGGGTTCCTCGACTTCTTTGGTTCTCTTGACCTTATCCTTATTTATCCAAAATTCTACTTCTTATAATGATTCATCATATGTAGAAGGCATTTGGTTGTTCTCTAGGGGCATTAATGCTTATTCCTTGTCTAGCCATAGTTGGGTAACCTATCAGCAAATGGGTAAAAGCTAATTGTATATCTCTGGCTACCAGAACCTTTTCCCTTAGTGCAATTCTTTTTAAATGGGAAATCTAACTGTCTGTTAAAAACCTCTGGGGTTCTAGTACAGGTTCTTAGGTACTTTATTTTGCTAGGATTGTAGACAGTATATGCAACCCATGTTCAAGGAAAGCAGACACAAAAAAACACTCTGGAAAAATTTATCTACCTAGCCATACACAACTAAAGATATCAAATACATAGCCATGACTAAGGTATTTCTACAGAAGCAATCCGCGGTGGCCTAGAGTCTAGGCCACCGCGGATTGCTTCTGTGTTTTTTTGTGTCTGCTTTCCTTGAACATGGGTTGCATATACTGTCTACAATCCTTTGGATTAGACACTAATATCTGTCGTTTCGGTTATTTTTTCTTTTCACCCCCATCTAACCCCTTCCCAATCAGGGCTGAACTTGGACTTAAAGGCATCAGGAGTGTCACTATTCATCTCAGCAACCTCAAAAACTATGGATTAGACATTAATATCTGTCATTTTCTGTAATTTTTACATTTCACACCTTCCCTCCTTGTTGCCAGTGATGTCTTAACCCCACAGTGTTCATTCCCAGATGGTAAGTAGTAGTATGCATTTCAGAGTGTATGTGGAACATACACACACACATATATGCACATACATACATCCATTTTTATTTACATAATAGATTTGTTTTTTCTTTTGTAAGACCTGATTTCCTATTCCTCTGTTACTACTTTTAAATGCACACTGTGAGGACCAAAGAGTAAGGCAGGTAGCTGGGTACTGATAATTTATTACAGACGAACTGGGTTGACATAGTGGGTGTGAACGGAGATATAGTGACCATCACGCATGCACGAACAAACATAAACATATGGGACAGGGCCCCCACTGTGAATGTGTTCCTACACAGATGAAAATACATGTATAATATTACATCGAGGGAACGGATTCCTGGCATATGTACATCAAAAGAAAGGGTGTAAAATGCTGTACAGAATGGGTAAAGGAACTATATGCAGCTTGATGTTGAGATGCGATAAAAATATAGAAAAAGCGTTGTCCTTACAAATACTTCCTCACCCCCCCAAGACAATGAATATGGAATAATGATTGGATGAAAAATATCTTGGAGGCAGGAGGCAACCCCGTGTCCTTGTGACACTTGGCGTGGGGCGTCGTTGAATGTCGAAACTTTCGGTTTTGCTGTCCGACAGGATGCTTCCCCTGGCGGTTGCCAGGGGGGTTCTGCTGTCAACAGCAGACAACCTAGACTGTGGAGGGAGCTGCATTGTGTGTGGTGGCAGCGTGGGACAGGCTGTGGGGACCCCCAGGTGCGGCGGCTGCGTAGATTAGCCTGGGGCATCCGACGGGCAGAATGGAACCACAGGTGAGGCAGTGGCATTAGCAGGCTGAGGATGCCCACAGGTATCTGTGTCAGTGGGCCGAGGAGGACTGCAGGTGATGGCATCAGAAGGGCGAGTTGGTCCACAAGTGTGGCAGCGACCTCGGGCAGGTTGAGCGAGCCCCAGGGGCGACGGCAGCATCAGGGGAGTTAAGGAGGCCCACAGACAGCAATGTTGTGTGGGTAAAGCAGGACCCTGGGTGCAGCAGTGGCGTCGGGAGGTTGCCTGGGGACTCGCAGGAGCGGCAATGGCGCCGAGGGGTGATCCGAGGAAGCCGCAACGTTGGATGGACGTTTCTGGACCGCCACCTGATTTTGTTGGCTGACCTGCACCCAGCTACCCATCCTCAAAAACGCCAAAATACGCTTGAAAGCTGTGACGTGATGGGTCTGTTAATGGCGTCAGTGTCGTCCTCGGAACGGAGCTTTCAGAGACCTAAACTGTGGCACCGTATTGAGTCTGCTAAAGGTTCTCTGAAGGTGAGCGGCTGTAATTAGTCCATTAAAGGCTGGGCCTAAACCACAGTGTCACCAACTCCATCAAGGTGGGCAACGCCTGGTCCGCATGCCAGCAACGTCACTCTGGGGTCACCAGTTGTGAGGACCAGAGAGTATGAAAGATAGCTGGGTACTGATAATTTATTACAGACGAACTGGGTTGACAGAGACGGGTGCGGATGGAGATGTAGTGACCGTCCCGCATGCATGAATAAACATATACGAAAGGGACAGGGCCCCCGCTGTGAATGTGTTTCTTCACAGACAAAAATACATGAATAATATTACATAGAGGGAACAGATTCCTGACATATATACACCAAAAGAAAGGGTGTAAAATGCTCTACAGAATGGGTAAAGGAATAACACAGCTTAATGATGAGATGCAATAAAAATAGCAGCTTGATTTCAAGTCAATGGTCTCTGTCCCATATGAAAAGGCATCATCTTCTGAATAATAATAATAATAACCGACTAACTATACATCTCTAAACTTGTACATATTCTTATCCCCACTTCCTAGCTTCTTATACCAACACATACTCCCTGCTAACCCTATTACTACATCATAACATTTAAGATAGTCCTCATCTGTTAATTCTTCCTTTGTGACTTTTATCCTGGCCCATAATTCTTTTTTTTCTAAGGATACACTCATTACAATCCTCTCCACCTTAAACTAATTTTCATCTTCCTTTTAAACTTAACCATATTTGTATCTCAACTTTGACCCAACAAATTAATAAACTCCGTACACTCTTCTTTCACGATTACATCCCCAACTTGAAATTCTATGTACTCTGTACCTTCATATAATCTATCAACTTCTTTTCTCACCAATTTCTCTTTCCATAGTATAACTGAGAATATCTTTTGAAAGTCATATATTTCAAACACCCAAAGACCTCTTAAAAATCATTGTAACAGTTACATTAGATTCTCTTCTCACATGTCATTGGCCCCACCCAATGCTGGCTCTCGTGATACAGATGCCTATGCCACAAGAATCCCCATCAAAGTCCCCAGATGCTGTGAACATTGTTACTCGAAGAACAGTATAATGATTCTTTTAACAGACCAATAGTTGTCCAGTAGATTAACCAGATCATTCCCCTGACATGTGTTTCTTATGACCTATTTATAGGTGAAACCTGTTGACTAACATTCTGAGCTTTCAAATTCAAAACAATCCCATCTTACCATTTGTTAATATTTCCATTTTATGCCATCAGAACATACCTCTTCACCTAAAAGTAATTTATTCTAGGATTATACACTTGCAGAAGCTAAATAAACCTTTTTACCATATTGTTTTCAAGCAACTTTAAATTATTTTAGCAAGAAGAAGGTTAGAAAGAAAAAGAAGACTAAGGAAAATAAAATAGCAAAAGTTCTACAAGGAAGTAAAGCCAAAGAAAACCGTAAGAAACAAGTAAAGCTCTGAATAGAAGAAGCAAGCAGAGATGCCCTCTGATGAGAATGTTGTCTGTTAATGGAGTACGTATTAAGATTTGTTTAATGTGCATAAGTCAGAGTTAAATGATGCAAGTTGGAGAATGTTCATGGAACTAACTGCTGACTGAGGAAGTAAGAATGGTAAATGAGAG
>NC_061087.1:53338149-53355649 GCF_015104395.2 Macrobrachium nipponense
AAAAACTTGTGCACAACGTCAAAGGAGGCTTCGTTTATTTAATTTCACTTCATAAAAACTGAACACAACAGTCCTACTTATTTTAGGTCTCTACAAATTTCCACTGTTGTCTTTGAGGAAAGATATCTAGTGTGTATGGGTTTATATATATATATATATATATATATATATATATATATATATATATATATATATTTGTGTGTGTGTGTGTGTGTATGTGTGTGTGTGTGTGTGTAAACTAAACTTAAAGGTCGACTATATTAGTGTTCTGAATAAGATCGTGGGGACTAACTACCATGTGAGCCTAAAAATAATAGTCCTACGCGCATGCACACTCACGTGCAAGTGTAGACAGACACATTTTGAAAGAGCCACATGCTCTCTCTCTCTCTCTCTCTCTCTCTCTCTCTCTCTCTCGTCATCATCTCTCTCACTCCTCTCTCTCTCTCTCTCTCTCTATATATATATATATATATATATATAATATATATAATATATATATTTAATATATATTATATATATAATATAAACGAACCTCGTCGATCTTTTCTTGAATTAACAGGTTATCGTTTCCGACTGTTATCACTTGTGTTGTTGCTAGCAGAGAGTGACTTCTTCCGAGTTGATCTGCTCACCCCGAATTACTACTTGTCGTCATCTGGAAGATGATGTGTTCAATCATTATTATGTTTAAGTTGGTGATGTGGTGGGTTGCCAAGTCTGGGTCCGACGAAAGAAAACTTATCTCCGATCTCCAGCTCGAGTCGAAGGCTCTCCGGATTTATCACTGATCTTACTGTAGCCTAGTATTTGCTGTTGGCTGTTTCTATGTAATAAGTTACACAGTGCATATAAATAACTGCAAGTAACCAGATTTATTAATGACGCTTACCTTCTTTATTTATTTATTATCTGTTTTTCTCTTTTGGAAGCTGCCTTCTCTCGAAGACTCCAGTGAACATACTACATATCAATCAAGCAGCTTTTTGAAAGCTGGTTGTTAGAGTGATAACGAGAACTTTTGTTCGAATATGTATGTACCCAGTTTTATGAAAGTATTCGAAGAAGCAATTGTCTCCATTAGCTTTCTATTGATAACCCTCAGTTTCCTCTGAGCTCGTTGGTTGACATCAGACTATTTATGCAATTCACTGATAAGCCACACGAGCCAGTAAGGTAAAACACATAAGACGGAACGTAGCTAATAGTATATGCAAAAATGTGCGTCCCCTGCTGCCTCGACGTACCTCAGATTTGATCGGATTTCTAATACTTTCTGCGGGAGGGAATGTGTGGTGGTTAGCGGCAGAGTTGTATATATCTGTAGGCTCTTGTTAGCGGGTCCCCGAGCGAAATTGTTGCTATGAAAAATGGGGGTAAGCGACCAAATTCTAAGACAAAAACACCAACGGCATTCATGATTCCGTCGTTAAGTCACATTTCTATTCAACATCTGGATCGACACACGACTCGTTTAACGGGTCAGATTTCTCAGTCTGTGGGTTTGGGAAAATATTAGTAACGCTTCTAGTGATGATGTTGGTGTAATCAACGGAGTCATCTACTAAGATATGAAGAAACGTAACACTCCAAATTTCCTATAACTACTCACGGATGCCATAAAAGAATAACAAAATTATAGGAAGAAGCCCATGACGAAAGTTGACGAGTCTAGTACATTGGTAGTATTTATCATGTAAAAGTTTTAATATAGTTAAAAAATAATCCTGTATAGACGGCGGATAATAAGTTTAACAGAAAATGAGTGTTGTAATAACTAGAGTGCAATTAAAACTGAATGATCCAGTTTGTCTGACCTCGCTAACGTTATCACGAAACGTCAAATTTCCCGTCAAACCAGTAATTAGCTCTTTTACTTTACTTCTTCCAATTTTCTATCCGATTATCTAATTGATATCGCAGTCCACCTGGTGGTATAATTTAGAATGAGAGCAGTTCTATAAATTAAATGATCAGATCAACATTGAACGGTGGATTTCATTTTCCATGTAGTAGTAATATTCACTAAATTACCCCTTGTGGTGTGTTGTTAAAATTCTTGCGATACCCTATGTAGATGTAGATAGAAGACAGCTGGATATACTAACGATCTCTAAGAATAATTTTGCAGAACTGATTAGGGGTTGTGCAAAAAAATGTAAATTTAAATTCAACGTGAAAAAATGACTCTCAAAATTTCAGTATGGCCATAAAAACCACTTATCACTTATTATTCTATAAAATATAAATAGTTTAAATTTATAGACATGATATATATTTGGTCTCGAAACAAAATTGTAAACATTTAGATGAAAAAAAGTGCTAACAAAATGTTTACTATAGATGGAACATTATTGTAGCCTACATCATTATTATTCTTAGATGAAACCTGTTCGTGTGGAACAAGCTCGCAGGAGCCGCTGACTTCAAATTCAAGCTTCCAAAGAATGTGGTGTTCATTAGGAAGAAGTAAGAGGAGGTAAAGGGAAGTACAGAAGAAGAGATCCACTTATTAAAAAAATTAATAAATAGATAAAAATGTAATCAAATGGAAGGAGAATGGTATTAGGGGAGTAATGCATTGCGTCTTAGCTTGAACTTCCAAGGACCAATAGCACGACATCCTTTTTTTTGGGGGGAGGCCGTTCCACAGTTAGCGCAGCATATAAGTAGAAAAATCCTTCAGCTTGTGATACAAGATGAAATTTGGCACAAGTGCTCAGTTTAGTTACCGCTCTGTTGAAAAATCTGGGTGTCCACGCAAAATTTCTATATGGTCACGACTTTTAGAGATGGCTGCTAGTTGTTTCGATTTCTTACACTTTAAGTAAATCATTGTTAAAATAAATACATCAGTCATTATTCAGATAATGTCTTCCTAGGTAGAAGTGTTAATTGAAGATATCACCAGAGCTCCTACTACTATATTCACCATTGTCATAAAGATGGCGTACAAAATGGGAGCTGTGAAACATTTTGCTTAATAACTGCAACTAAGAAAGATAGATACATGTAATTTTTATCTATGCTGCATTTATGAGGCCAGAGAATCTGCTTCTGTTGGACTATTATATTATCAATATTACAACTTGGAAAGGGACCCCATAATGCTACTGAAAAGTATACAAGAACAAGAGTATAATGGAGTATGATAACAAAGTATCTTATCTATGTTTGAGCAGTGTCTCAATGTCTTTTTTTTTAAGCCTGAAATGAATCCCAGATTTTAAAGATGCATGGTTTCACCCTTTAGTGTGACAAAATTCTCATTCAGATGTATCTGAAGCATCATTATGGTTACACTTCATATTATGATTACACCCCACATTTGCAGCTACACAATAATGTGCATTAAGCCCAAGCCTATATCATTGGTACATGCCACGGCAACCAGATTTGCAGTCACATTTTGTAAGCGTTCCACTACTATTTGGCTGTCCAGAGGACTTTCTAGTCTTCACTGTACTCTGTGCTTCTGGCTGGCGCAGAATTGCCAGACCCCATACATACACAACCTGACTGATATACCGAAAGTTTGGAGTGTTGAAGCAGAGCTGCTTCATATGGTCTCTGCTTTCTGGAATACAAGTCAAGACTGGCCTCAGCCACATTGCCAACACTCCTTGTCTTGTCATACAAAAACTTCTCCAGAATCTTCGATGGTTAGTGGGTACTTGCTTTATTCGGAAAAAACTGGAGTGGCGTCTGGAAAAATATCCCATATCTGCCATGCTATTTTCTTTCCTTTATTTTTAAAGGCTGAGACTGCATCACAACCTGTAAACGCATGGAAGAACAGCATGCCTTTGGCCTTCTCTTGACCAACATTGTTGTACAGGTTATGAGTGCCAATCCATCAAAGGCTCTGTCCTTGGCCAAATGCCAGCCACTGCTGCTGCAGACCAATCCTTTGCAGAGTTAGGAGCATACTCAGACCAGTGACAAGGACATCTGTTTCATTGGCTCTGATCATGATAGACTTGCTCCCCTGTCCTGCATTATATCTGGCATGGAGAAAAATGTGGCTGTCTGCCTCCTAATGAAAACATTTGTCCAGTTCAAGTAGACCCACTTTGTGAGTGCTCAGTGCTTGGGTTCCCTTGGCCATAATAGCCAAGCTTGGTGGAGACGTTTGAGCAATCTTGTCTGCCAGGAGGTGAAACAGCTCCGGCTTATTGCCAATGTGCCAGTTTGAAGGAAAGGTATTCTTTTCTGTCACCTTGCTTTTTCCTCTATGTCCCCTTTTAGACCTTGTGTCTGCTTTCAGACTTGATAAACTATGCACCTCAAAGACAAGGGTCCAGAAATGATCTCAGATCCTGCAAGACTTGAGAAACCCTTTCCAGGAGGACAGCAGATTTGTTTGCAATATACTCCAAAGATGCAGCTCATCCTAGCTCACCTGAGTTTGTTCATACTCAGCTGATAACCCAACCTCATTCTATGAGCCCATCAGGAAGAACAAGCTTTACTTCTCTCAAAAAAGCCTGTTACAGAGCCATCAAAACAGAAACAGCTGAAAGGAGAATGTCAGACTTTCTTCAAACTATTCATTTCCTGCAAAAGCAGGGAATATGGCCTGGAGGAACTTTTTATGCATGGGAATAAGTTATCTCTGAATATATATTATATATATATATATATATATATATATATATATATATATATTATATATAATATATATATATAATGTAAATATATATAATCTTCTAATGTGAGTTTTGTAATGCAATTATGGTTTTAATAATACAGTTAATTCCCCTCAGAAACTGTGTATAATGTTGTGAAATGTATATTTTTATGTTTAGATTCCCACATTTACAGATAATACGCTTAAATAATGTGTAATTCGTATTGAGACATATGTAGAGCGAACAGAGAGAGAGAGAGAGAAAGTTAGCTCTGCCCGTGAGGACAGCCCAGTCTTTCAGTACTTAAAACCGCTGAGTTAGGTTTTTTTATCATTTGGTTGATCCTGTTTAGAACGCAGCTGAGGGAGGTTCCTATAGAAGGATGCGTAAGAATTACTCGATATTGCATCAGTTCCTTCGGGAATCTTCCTTACAGCGATATCATTTCATCTTTACTTGCACCAATTAAAGATTCTATTGCTAGGAAACCATTTAATACCTCTAATAAATTCACTCTTATCTCTGTCAATTTGCCAAAAGAGGACTTATCGACTCGTAATTAGTTAATTGTGAATCGAAAAATTCCACGACATCACGGAGATGATGTAATATGTTTTCGTGTTGAACTCGTTGCTCAGCCAAGAGACCCCATTCACATTGATACGCATATTTACCCATATAGAACTTTTCATTCGGCTCTGAGACCTTGTGCATTCAGGAAGCCTGTGTGTGTGTCTCTCTCTCACTCTCTCTTGATAGCTCATGTAACGTAACTCATGTTTTTGTATAAATTGGTCACTCGATATTACTAGCTCTATAATTTCTTAGTAACATGTTAATTAATTGTGGAATCTGAGCATAGTGTTATTATTATTTGTGTGTGGTCTACGAAAGTGTTGAGGACTGTAACAGGCCTTTCCTTTTGAGTGAGAAGTTGCAACTAGGTTGAAGGTAATTTACAAATATTTTGAAGTGTACTTCGAGGTTTTTATTCTACAGTGTTTGGATAAAATTATAATTTCTTTTTGCATTTTTCTTTTGTTTTGTTCTTTTGACATGTCCATTTTATATGCTTAATGTTTGTACTGTCAATACCTGTATTGCTTTTCATATTATTGTGTTTTTGCATCCTTTTCATTTTGCTTAATTAGTTTGAATAATTTTTTATTGTATAATTGTTTTAATCTAATACTTGTGAATTAATTTGTATTTAATGTAATTTATCTCAAATTCAATTACTGCTTTATAATTTGAAATAATTAATTTTCTTGATAAACTTTGATTTAATTTTGTTTAATAATTAATTCAAGGATTAATTAAACTTTTGTTTTCAAGTAATAACAGATTTCCCTAAGATTGTGAATTTCACTTATGATATTTCAATTTAGAAATGAACTTTTGTATTTAAAATTTTTGTGAGACTTTCATTTACTACCAGTATATTTTATTTTTGTTTAGGTAGAAATATAGAGTGGTAATTGTGCTGTTTTCCTCAAATGAATTAAAACCAGGGAAATACTTAGATTTGAAATTGTTGAAGGAGTGATGCCCTTCAGTTAAGATTACCTCACATCTATTTTAATGAACTTAGTCGGATTACTTTCTTGATTGTTAAGTTCAATAAGGGATCACTGTTACCTTTAGAGTATTCAGTCATTTGGTATTTGTGATGAAGGTTCAGGCATCTGGCTGTAGTGAGGTAACTAGTAACCAGGTACTTGATCAAACTATGCCCCAAGTATAAAAGGTGTCCCTGACCCAGGATTAAGAGTCTCTTGCTCTAACAAGTACAAATGGTAAATGTAGTAACCAGATGCTTGGAGTGGGGGCGGACGTGTTGGAGGTTTCTCTCACGTTTCTTCACAGAAAAGAAGGGTTTTTCGCCCTTGGTGATTATACCTCTTATAGTAAGCAATGTGTTAATAGTGTATCCACGTAATACCCGGCGTGTAAGCCGGAGAGTGTTGTGCAACTGCAGATATACTAATATTCTTTCTGCTCCAATCAGTGCCTTAGAAATCTTTCAAATCACAGCTACTCGAGACCTATTGGTCCTGGGAAATGGGTAAAAGAATGCAGTGTATGTGTTAGTGCTTGACCCTTACCTTACCACAAAAATGTCATCCGACCAACCTCCAACCATTGCGCAAGTGACCCTGGCACCTACCGGTGCCTGTGCCCCACACACAAGTTCCGTACTCGCGAACAATTGTCTTTACTTTATACAATACCAATCAAACCTTTCCAACGTCGAGTCCGCTATACAATCTGTCAGTGATGCCTTTTCCGATGAGGAAATCAACGTTGCATATATGAAATGCAAAGATCTGATACCAGAGAGCATTCTCAAGGAGCGATCCATGAAGAACTTGTTCTCTCACAAGAAAATATCATATATCACTAAGTGGCTAAGGACCTGCTCGCTGGAAATCTACGCCGATGACCCTTACAATCTGCCTCCAAAGGGGCCCGCTGACCTAAGCCTACCTGCGGTGTACTACACGGCAGAAAATGCCTTCCAAACCGCAAAATCTCTCTAAGAAATAACTGGAAAAAACTCTGAAAAAAATTGAAGAGACAAATGATAAATTATCAAGAATCTGGGACGTGATCAAAGGACTACAGGAATGCCTAGACAGTCTTAAAATGGTGGAAACAAATAACCTCAACTGGATCTGGGATGCGATCAAAGGAGTGCAGGGATCGATAGACAATCGCACAGATAGCCACCAGACTCCTATGAATGCGGCATCCAGTTTTTCCTCGCCTCCCAGCAACACGGAAGTGCCCCCGTCATCTATAGACTGTTCTGAGGGGACTGTTGGTCTCCCAACTCTTCTCCCTCCCCAGTGCCTCCGGTTTAAGATATATCTCCAGTGATGATTACCAGCCCTAGTAATCCTCCCCTCCCTATCTCTCCCCCCCAACCCCCCATCGTAGATGCAGATGAGAGTGATCATGAGGGGTCTGGCGGCTGGCAGATACAAACAAGCAGAAAGAAGAATCTTTCGTCAGACCGCTGGACTGGAGCCCAACATTCGTGTTTCACCTCGCCTGACACCTGAGAAGATATGTCACATAGTAATTCACAATCTGAGCTCATCAGTGACGCTAGACGCCATATTGGAGAGAGTCAAGTTTCTCACTGGCTCTGACCCACTCATCTCTCATGAACTCCCATGCAGAAGTAAACATAAAGTGGCTTACAGGAATACCTGCCTGTTTCAACACCTCAGAGTTCTTAAAGGCGAGAATTTCAGTCCTAATATATTAGTTTCAGGATATAAACTAATCCGGGACCAACCACCCACGGCGAGTGACTGCCCACTCCCCCTGGCTAACCTCCCATCCACCCAAATGATCAGCGCATTCATCTCCCATCTTCGTGAGTAGCCATGGATACATTAAACATAATCTCTGGGAATATTTTTGGCCTCAAGCGGAACATTCCTCTCCTAAACATGTTCTGCAAAAACTTCAAAGTCATCATTGCATTGCAAGAAACGCTCCTCTGGCCACATGACCTTGCCATCTGCGATTCAATTCATTAAGACTCCAGAACCTTCTCGACTTCTTTGATGCAAGTTACAGATCAAATCATAGCCAGTCACCCTAAAGGGGGCCTTTCTTTCCTGTGGCACAAATCGTCAGACAATATGATAAAGATGATGACCTACAGGAATGACAGATTGCTGGGGCTTCAAGTGACAGTAGGGAACTCTAAAATCTTAATCATTAATGTTTATATGCTATGGGAAAATAACAATAATTTTGATCATTACTGCATGATCCTCGGGGAGTTACACAGTATTATTCATGATTCTCCTGCTGATCATATTTGTATAATCGGGGACCTTAATTCTCATCCCACAAAACAATTTTATAATGAACTTACTCGCTTCTGTCAAAATCATGCTCTCCAAATTAGAGATGTAATGCTCCTTCCTCCCTCCTCCTATTCATATGTACATAATAGAGCGGATGCTATTACAACCTCTTGGCTTGACCATTGCATCACATCTCCACAACTTCATGATTCTATTATGACCTGCAATATTCGCTATGATCTTGCAACAGGCTACGATCACATCCCATTACAGGTGTCATTCAGTAGCCCATCCCTCCCTACCGTGAACCCCCCAACTGATCGGCCACCAGCGGTAAACTGGGATTTTAAAAACCAACAGAAAACCAGATACTTTAGGGCGACCACGGAAACCAGGTTGCGGTCAATAGTTCAACCGGCAGACGCCTTACTTTGTACTAACACAAATGGTAGAAATGACCACCACCGGAGGGATCTGAATGAATTCTATTCGAACATAATCTTCGCTATGCTTGCTTCGGGCAGGACTGCCTATAGATTTCGTCAAGGTAATTCTTGTAATATACCACGATGAAATAACTTGGTTAAAGATCTGTATACATACTCACGAGAAATGTTTTTACTGTGGTGGCAAAATGGTAGCCCGAGGGAAGGGCACACTGCATTACTAATGAGACAGGCGAGAGTGCAGTTCAAACTTGCTCTTAAGCACTGCAGGTTAAATGAAAAACAACTAAGAGTCGATGCAATGTCTAGAAACTTAGAATCTGGTGATTACCCTCGTCTTTGGAAAGATATCAAGTCCTTAAAACCCAAAACTAAAAGCTATCACAGAGAGCAGGGGAAGCAGTTGGAGACGAAGCTATCACAAGTATGTGGGGCAATCACTTCAACAATATCCTGAATTGCATAAATGATCAAGATTCCCAAAGGGATGTAGATAACCTCCTTACTGACAACATTCACTTTCATTTTGCAGACCGTATTATGCCAGGTAACATCAGCGATGCCATAAACAGCCTACCTAATGATAAATCGCCCAGCTGTGATGGTCTTCCTGCAGAGGCTTTCAAATTCTGCCATCCGATAATTTACATTTTGCTAGCTGCCCTGTTCACCGGTTTCTTCCAGACTCCCTACTCTTAGTTCACTTGATACCATTAATAAAAAACAAGCTTAAGGATGCAGCTGACCCTGGCAACTACTGGCCGATTGCAATCACAATGATCGCATCGAAGATACTTGAGTCGGTTCTTGTAGTGAAACTTCTCCCCTTTCTACACACCACTGACAACCAGTTCGGGTTTAAAGCAAACCACTCAACCGACACCTGCATCTACATACTGAAAGAATTGCTGAACTACTACCTATCATCAGCGTCTCCTGTTTTCCTTTGTTTTGTAGATGTGAGAAAAGCATTTGACAGAGTAAACTACCTGAAGCTCTTCCTGAAGCTGCATAAAAGGGGCACACCCCTGTATCTAATTGGCATTTTACATTGCTGGTTCTCCACACAGCAATTCTGTGTCAAATGGGGTAACGTATTATCGTACACCTTCAGCTCCCTAAACGGGCTTCGACAAGGGGTCATTCTCTCTCTATACTTGTTTCTCTCTCTCTCTCTCGACTACCCCTCTCTCTCCATTCTGACAGGTAATCAAAATGAGAGTCAAAGTTATATAAAAATAAATGTTTATTCAACAATGGAAGGATAATAATCCAAGTCTCACAGACTAACTACTCAGTTAACCCCCCAGTATTTAAAATGTCTTAATCAGTAATTTGTCACACCAATTATCTCTTCTCTCATACGGGACCCTCTGTACCCCCCTTGCCAGAATCGTCTGTTACAAAGACAGGAGAAACACACTCGTAAGTACACACAAGTTTAAAGACAAAGTTAACAGCTCAAATGAAATATGACATTTTACAAGCAATCAACAAGCCACCCTTTTGGCTAAAGTAATTCAACACTTAACCATTCCCAAGCCAGAATATCACTCACAGTTTAAAAAACACTTTGGCACTCGCCATCGTGGCTCTGCCTTCCTCCCTCGGATTTCTCTGCAAGTCTTCCCATAGACTCGGCTAATGATGCCGTTAAGAATAGAAGAGGCGCACACATACATATGAATGCACACTTCGACAACGCCTCATGTTACTGGTTACAACCAGTTTCTATAGGCATTTGAACAAGGGCAACTACTGGCCGATTGCAATCACAATGATCGCATCGAAGATACTTGAGTCGGTTCTTGTAGTGAAACTTCTCCCCTTACTACACACCACTGACAACCAGTTCGGGTTTACATGAACTGATGAACGTTGACCTGCATAACTATGGACTTTTCGTATCACGCCATCCCTTTAATGATTTATCAGCTTTATCAGGCCATTGCTTTGGACTCTTGTCTCTATGGGAAGTTAAAAGTGAACAGTCTTCACATTCCAAGAAATGTCACAACAAACATATTAAATATATTATTAATTATAACCCCTAGGACTCACAAATATGTGCACTAACTGTTATTACTCTCAATGCATTTTTTTCTCACCAATATTATTACGGTTGTTACGAGTGTTATGATTACTATCTTCTATGCCACTTCAGCTATTTTGTGGATAAGTGCCGATTTATTTTTTTTTATCATGTTGTCTCGTGTTTAGATTGTGTATGTTACTGTCTGTATTTTGTATATTCCATGTATATGGCCCTGAGCTGAAATAAAGGATATTATTATTATTATTAATACTTGGGGGGAAGTGGCCAATTATATATATATATATATATATAATTATATATATATACTATATATATAGTATATATATATATATATATATATATATATCTATATATACTATTATAATATATATATATTATACCTATCATATTATATAGTTATATTATATATATATATAATATATATATATATAAAGATATATATATAACGTATTATATGCAGTGGAATTGCGATACTAATAACTTAAGCGAAGCGATATAGAAAAAATATACGGAAAGTTACATTAACTTTTTTTTTTAATAGTTCCTCATACCGTTCAGCTGAAATTGAACACTTCTTGAAAAAATAACGCAGTTATATACTGCATACAAATGTTATACAATTTAATAAAGATACCTTTAAATTAAATTACTTAGACTGAAAGAATATACTGTAGAATAAAAGGAAAACAGGTGATGTGGTTAAAAGTAATATTTTACTTTTCTAGTTAGCCAGTGTTCATTTGGAAAGGCACCGAACCTCCTGTTGTCACTGCCAAACTTTTCAACTACCTATTCTATGAAATATATTTTGTTTAAACTAATCTTATCACGATGTACGCTGATCATACATAACCCAGAGAGTCGTTCATCTGACGTTGTAGATCTCAGCCATGTTTTCACTCGCCGAAGTGTACTGAAGGACCATTCCACTGTGCATGTAGTTACTGGCAGGGTCAAAAGAACGAGTAGGGAAGGCATGGCGTATGGCGAGATAAAACTCAGTACGTAATACCAATTCAGCGAATTCCTGATCACTTAGGTCATCTGATGATGTAGCCCAGTAATCATACCAACTTAATGCATCAACCTCAAAGTTGTCAATATGATACACTGTTGATGGCAGACTTTTTTCAGTGCAGCAAATACGAGTTGTCTTACCTATTTTTGTAGGATGAAGTAAAGGAAGGTCGAAGAGTGCACTGCTGTTTTCAGAAAATCGAGTTTGCAGTGAACTAATTAAAGAATCAAGGTATGGAATATACACATTCAGACGGAAATACTCCTCCACATTGGTTCTTTGTAAATTGTTTCGATGGGTCTGTCTCCCACTTTGCCTTGGTACAGCGAGCTCAATCTTTAATTTTTCTGACAGCAAGGTTACCTTCTCAATAACATCCTTTCTGAATTGCTCTTCTGCTTTACTGCGGTGTACATTTATCATATTTAACAACTTGTGAATGTGCTCCTGTCCTGTGGGAGGTCAAGTTGAAACTGCTTAAAGAGCTTGGGTGACTGGTTCAAGAAGAGCTGAATACAAGGAAATTATAATTAGGCAAAGTAAATAAGTAGGCGAGCTAGAAGTACAAAATAACTGATGTGCAGCTGTCTGTCTGTCTGTCGTCCAGTTCCAGTTCTCGCTGCTGAAAATGCTTCCAACTGAGAGTCTTCAAATTCTCAGTGAGTATTCCAATGCCCTTTATTTATTAGTCCAGCGTGTTTCAGACAAGAGAAGAATATTTAGAACCATTGACCTTTTTGGGCTTTCAAGGAAAAGATGTGATGATTGATATAATACCAGTGCTATTGCGGACAGATGCAACGGTATTGAGATCATTGACAACCAGATTGAGCCGATGTGAGGAACAATGAACAAAACAGCTTTCAGGGAAACACTTCGAATTTTGGCTTGAACACCATTCTCTTTTCCAGCCATTGCAGAACAACCATCATATCCCTGACCAAAAAGTTTGTCAAGATTTAGACCAAACTTTTTACACTGCTTTATTATAGAGCTTGATATTCCTGAGGAGCTCATGTCAGTCAGTGGTGTAATCCAAGAGATTCTTCACGCATCATCTTCTGACTGGATGGATCCACAAAACATACACCAATGGATAATTGCTCTCTCCCAAAAATATCTGAAGTTTCATCTGCTAAAACTGACAAACTAATAGAATTCTTTGCTGCAGTCACAAGATCATTTCTTAAAACTTCCTCTGATATGCTTATCAGCTCATTTTGTGTCTGATGCTATGAGTGTCGAGCATTTTTGGCAGCAGTTTCAAAATGGGTTTTCAACATGGTATCACCACCCTCAATACGAAAATCAAAAAGCTATTGTAGATTTCCTTTTCCTCATTCCTTTCCTTGTAAAGCCAGATCATTTGTACCGTAGAATAAAATAGATGAAAGAATACGAAATATTTTTGTCCTGTTTTCTGCAACTGTGCGGTTAATAGAAGAATCTAACTGACATGATTTCTCTATTTGGATTCCACTTAGCAGTTGCCATTTGGATGCTTCATGTTCAAGAGACTACCATTTGGCATTAGCCTTGCCACTGACGAGTACCAAGTAAAGATGGTAGAGTGGTTCGGAGCTGAAGAGGAGGTAAAAGTGATCATCGATGATGTTCTGGTCCATGGTAAAGACCAGGAAGAGCATGATCGCCGTCTGAAGAAGGTGCTGAAAATCGTCGAGGAGGTAGGCCTGAAATTGAACAAGAGCAAATCATGTTCAGGGCATCTGAAGTGTCCTACTTTGGTCATCTGGTTGGGAAAGATGGCATCAAGCCCCACCCAGAAAAGACAGAGGCGATCGCCAATTTGCCCCCACCGAAAGATATACATGAGCTTAGGACCGTCATGGGCATGTTCAATTATCTTGCCAAGTTCTTGCCAAACCTGTCCAACACCATGAAGCCTATCTCAAGCCTCTTGAAGAACAATGCACACTGGGCATTGGGACTGGAGCAGATCAAGTCATTCCATGAGGCCAAGCAACTGGCAAGCCATGCCGTAATGCTCACCTACTTTGACCCCAAAAAGCCAACGACCATCAGCACTGATGCCAGCTCCTTTGGGCTGGCATGCTGCTCTTACAGCAGCATGGAGAATTTCCAAACCAGTCGCCTACTGCTCAAGGGCCTTGACACCAGCAGAGCAGAGGTACGCCCAAATAGAGTGCCTGGCAGGAGTGTGGGCATGCAAGAGGTTTTCTCAGTACCTGACCGGGCTCCCAACCTTCAAACTTTTCACGGATCACAAACCACTGGTTCCGCTCTTATCATCCAAGAGCCTGGACACAGCCCCCCTGAGGTGTCAGCGCCTACTGATTAGAATGATGAGATTCAACCCAGAGCCAGTGTACATACCAGGCAAGAACCTGGTAAGTGCAGACGCATTGTCCCGCAAATCTCTGACAATGAATGGCCCATGCTGACGACCTCGAGGAGGAGACCAGGAGATTCGTAGACTTAGTAAGAGCACATTGGCCAGCCTCACCTGCAAAGCAGACAGAATTAATGAAGGCCACCGATGAGGCTTCAACACAGTGCAAAGTCCTGGGCTTCATAATGGATGGACCTGGAATAGAGCCGTTCTTCCATGTACGCACCATCTGTCTGTCGTAGATGGTCTTGTGACGTACGGCGACAGAATGGTAATACCAGAAGTAATGAGGAAAGACATTCTGGACAGACTCCATGAAAGCCACCAAGTGCTCACAAAGTGTAAAGAGAGGGCTCAGCAGAGAGTGTGGTGGCCAGGCATCACCAAACATATCACAGACCTGGTCAGCAACTGCCAGGAGTGCCGCAAGAAAAGACCAACACAGCAACATGTGCCTCTTTTGCCAACAGAATTGCCAGAAAGAGCCTGGCAACATCTAGCAACTGACTTACTAGAATTTAATAAGAAGCAGATGGATCGAGGTGAAGCCACTGGCAAGTAACACAACAGCAGCCACAGTCATTGCCAGGATGAAGGGAGTCTTAGCAACCCATGGAGTACCGGACTCTTTACGGGCAGACAAGGGAACTCAGTTCATGTCAAGTGAATATGTAAAATTTGCCAAACAATATGGATTTGACATTGCCACTTCAAGTCTACATTTTCCACAATCAAATGGCCTGGCAGAGAGGGCAGTCCAGACTGCCAAGAAGAACTTGCAGCAAGAAGATCCAGATGTGGCCTTCCAGAACTACAGGAACAGCAAGCACTCTGCCATAGGCATGAGCCCAGCAATGGCACTCATGAAGTGCCCCCTGAAAGGCAGGGCACCAGTACATGCAAGAGTACTTAACCCAAGTGTGGAGGAGAGAGAGAAGTTAGCAGCCACTGACAAGGCTGCCAAAGACAGATACAAGTACTATTATGACCAACACTATGGTGCAAAACACCTCCCTCAACTTCAACCTGGCCAGCCTGTACAGTTGAAGACAGACAACCAGAAGGGCTGGTCACAACCAGGCATGATCATCGAGAGTGATTAGGACAATCGCTGCCACCTAGTAGAAACAGCACAGGGAGTGTTCCGCAGGAATGCAAAGCATAGCCAAAAAGTGTCTGCATTGCTGGCGCCAATAGTCCCTCTACCAGACCCTGAGGATCCACAACCAGCACCAGCACAGGAATCACCACAAGTCATGGCGCCTGTGACACCAGCACAGCCTGCCATGCCGCCTGTCAGATGGACCAATCAGTGGACAAGGATTCATAGAGAATTCATAGGAAGTGTTTAATAAAATAAAAAGTACCCCATACAATAATGGTCATGTGCTAGTAACCTATGACCTTCAAAGGATCACCTGTGCATTTACAGTGAACTTTTATTTGAAATATTGCAATCAACTCTATTGAAATATTGCCGATTTCAAATGTGCTACCATTTCACTATTATATGTGTTCATTTACGTATATGCTAATTTTGATTGAAGATTCATAATATTAATGATACAGTATCACATTGTAAGGAAACAACTCAGTATAGTAACTGTTAGGCTAAGACTTTAATAATTCCACCATCATGTGTCAATACACTGTATAGGGTTGTGTGCGTGACATTATATATTATATTACGATCTCGACTCTCGAGATAGACAGGTTCTTAAAAATAATAATAAGCAATTGGGCTGTAATGACTGACGACAGGTGACAAACAAAGGAGGGAGGGGCATAACAAAACCAAAAAAAGTTACCTTAAAATTAATTTATTTACAAAGAGTTAAATACATAATATACAGCGAGTCAAGGTTCTGGGTGGCAAAAACAAAAAATTATCAACTAACAATAATATGGAAAACCAGTCTAAGAATCAATAAAATCCACCTTGCAATAACAAAGCCATGAAAAATCACACAATCTGTAAACATAATCAATAGAAATAGGCAGCATAATACATAATTAAAATTAACACTGAAGCGGCATAATGATACACACAGCAAAACGGGAACACTTCCTCAAACAATGAGGACAACAGTCCAATGCCGGACGATCACGACAGAGCCGATACGACAACCACCTCGTCCTTGGAAACAATATGGACATCCTCCTTGAACGCTGGACGATCAAGACAGAGTTGATACAACAAACCACTCCTCCTCAGATACTCTCCGCTGCTCTGCTGCCAAGACTCTGCCTATCTGCCGCTCTGAACCTGACTGGTCGTTCTGCCCTCCAGAACCTGACTGACGAAGTTTGACGCCATCCAACAGACGTCAACTCGCCAGCAATTAAAAACAAAAACAAAGGAGGCAACAATCGGCCTTTATACAAAATTAATTTTGTATAAAGGTTGAAACTTTTAAAGTTAGATTTGTGTCAGCAAACATGTTATGAATTGTTATTTTGTAACATTCAAAAGGCTGCCAATTTAATCGTATAGTTTAAGTTCTTCCAGAAGGGAAAGGTGTCATATTCTCTACTACTACCCATAGTCTTTTTGTCACGTATGTGCAGTATTACTCTCATTGTTTTTCCCGCTCTACAAGATCAACATGTATTTTATTCAGTGCCAAATAAATACGATATAATACAATCTGTCTTCGTTGTCCTTTATGCCAAACATGATAGTCCTTTTGTTTTATATAGGCCTATGTTATTCTATTTTATGCTTCAGATATCAATGAAAATGTTATTGATCTTTTTGCTCTCATCAAGAACAGAAGAATGGATTTCATTTTTAAATAGAATTATTGCAGTCATGGTGAAACCTTTTATTATAAGATCGTGAATATATATCTATATATATATATATATATATATATATATATATATATATATATATATATATATATATATATATATAGATTATAGCATGTTATATATATATGTTTATAGCATGTTATATATATTATGTATATCTATAATGTGTGTTTTTCCTGTCTGGAATAAATTTTTTGAGGAAGAAAAGTTTACCGTGGATGTGGGGAAAGAATCGTTGTAGAAGCCAGGAGGAGTTAGTAGTAGCCAAGATACAGAATAAGTCAGTCTGTATGGCTAAGTTTGTTGGGATGGTTAGTATAAGTCAGAGTGAAAATGA
>NC_061087.1:53360649-53393149 GCF_015104395.2 Macrobrachium nipponense
GAGTAGTAAAATAATACATTAAGAAGTAGAATTCTATCAGAAATACATGCAGACCACCAAGTATAGTCAGATCAAAGTCAATTGCCAGGAAGGATGTTTGGTGGCCAGGTGTTGATAGGAACATTGAAAATTTGGTTACGAAGTTGATGAATTGTGCATTGCAACACAATAATTCAAAACCATCAAGAATTTACTCATGGGAATTACCCAGTTATCTGTGGAAATGTGTACATATAGATTTTGCAGGTCTATTTTTAGGATACTTATATCTGATATTAGTAGATGCACATAGTAAGTGGTCAGAAGTTATACCAATGTAAACAACATCATCGGCAGCAACTATAAGATCACTCATGCAAATCTTCGCAACGCATGGTTTGCCAGAAAGAATAGCGACAGACAGTGGGCCACAGTTTACTTCACAAGAATTTAAAGAATTTCGGATGTAACAAACATTATAGCAACATATCCATCAACGAATGGTGAAGCAGAAAGTTATGTTCAAACTTTCAAGTCATGTTATGGCAAGATCATACAATACACCAGAAAAATGGGTACAAGGAGAAATATTCAGGAAAATAGGCAATTTACATTATGATGTAAATGTCTGTGGAAAGATTGTGAAACGCCATGTTGATCAGTTGCAGTCATTCAGTACAAATAATAGAGAAGTACAAGTTTAAATACCTCAGACTTAATTAACTCAGATGTGCGAGCTGCTCGCTAAGATGTTGAATCACATATCGTAAATAGAGGAAAATCTTGCAACAGCTCAGAACACACCTACAGTACTCCCTAAAAGAATGAGTAGAGGAAAACGCCCTGAAATATTAGATTTGTAAGTGTTGAGAAACAGATGTGGGAAGGAGACTGTCATGTATGCAAGACATTATGTAAAGAGCATGGGGAAACTTTAGCTCCACAGATGCGTTCAGTTTAAAGCTAGTTGCACAGCATTTCATCATGCTTAAGTGTTATAAGTGTAACCAATTATTATTGTATTTGTATCGATTCTGACATAAAGGCTTCGATCCTGTAAATTCTACCTGATGTATGTAGGATATGACTCCTTACGTATTGTGTATTGAGCTCTGATGCTCACATGTTTGTTATGATTTTATTATATACACTTTTTATATTTTGTATATTCTTTTGTGCCCCTTTCGTCATTGTAGTTTAGCCAATAAACATAAGCAAGAAGATATTTTTATTATTGCCCTTCATCCATGGTCCTCAGTGATGAGAAATGGAATACTATCTCCAGTACTAAAATACCATCTTTCTCTCTTCCTACAGTTAAGAGTGAAGAATTGTAGTATGGGATGGGTCATATAGCCAAAGCAGACCCAAAACAATGTAGCGCCCCAGTTACCCTTGGCTCAGCCCTCCCGCGCTGACACCTCCTGTCAATTCAGGCGTGGCTGTCTAACTAAGTCTACTACTAACTATAAATATAGTTTTTACCAGCTAATTGATACAGGGCTATTAGGCAGCACTTGTAACATTAAACTACTAAACTACACTAAAGACAACCATACTGGAAAACAATATTCTAGTAAAGGAAGCACAAATGACCCAAAACAGGTATTTGCTGAAACTTTCATTAGATGTCTCCCAAAAGTTAGATGTGAGTCAAAAGTTACACCTAGAACAGTTAAAGCTTCAGACTCATTCAGCAAAGTTACACCCAGTTGAAGGGGAGGATGGGATGGGAAATCTAAACAAGATCTGTTAATCAATAGTTTTTTAATTTTACTGGAGAACAGCCTCATATCCCACTGACCACACCTGGTTGAGGCTGAGGGCATCTTCATTTCTCATAAGTGGAGACTTTACTACACCCACAAGTGTTTCATCATCAGCATACTGAAAGATCTTATTTCCCAAGCCAACAACCATATCACTGTATACACTAAAAATAACAGTGGACCAAGAACATACCCTGTGGAACTCCAGACAAAATAGGTCTCTTCCACAGCAACTCATTGCTGCCTACACATAAGGAAATCTTGGAGTAATCCTAAAACATATCTACCCACTCCAGGATTTTGGCGTCATTTGCGGGTGCATTTGACCCCCCTCAAAACACTGAGGGCCTCCCCCAAGACTTTTTTTGCCCCACTGGCACCTTTGAAAAAAGAATGATGATAATAATAATAATACTGTTAAAAGTAATGGCAGAATCAAGCGAGTTGATTTTATATATTGTTTTTTCTATTTTTCTTACAATTTGCTTCTCAGGCTCAGCAATGTTTCTGAGTAACTGGCCAATATTCATATTGGGAATTTCTAAAGTAATAAAAATGCTGAAGGTGACCTTTTATTTTATTAAAACAGGATCTCAGATCGAGGTCAACCAGGGGTCATCATCAGCTGGTGTTGATGTTGGTATAGCTGGTATCACATGATATTTCGACCTCCTTACAGGTCATCCTCTTGACAAGTCGGTTGCAGGATTTTAGCAAGAGAGTCTACGTGGCAGACTCAGCTCAGACCTAGAGATGAATTCTCATTGGTTGAGCCGGTCTTGGGCAAAGTCATAGATCTCGCATTGATGGTCAGAGAGATTCTGTCATGCGAGCGCCATAGTAGTGTGCCTAGGGATGGACGTCAGGAATTCTGTCTGTAGTCTTATCCTCCTGTGGGGCTCCTGATTATCTGGCATTGTCAGGGTGTCATTCGCCGCTCTCCAGGCGACGGTGGGAAGGAGGAATGTTTCCTGAGTGATGTTTAAATTTAGTTTCGCCTTTCCTATATGGAGGGCTTCCAGGAGGCATAGACATTGGGGATCCGTTGTCTGGTCCATTATCTCGATATTAGGGATAATATAATTTATTTTTATTTGTTCGTTATGAGCAGTCACTTGGTGAAATGCATACCGATGTATTTGCCAGGGCATCCTCGGACTGGGCATGTGTATCGGTAGACCACACTTGTCTTCTTCAAGGGATCCTGCAGGGAGGCCGAAAGGTTGTCTCTCATCACCAGGCTACTTGTTTCTTCGTTTTATAATATATTACTAGCTTAATCTTTTTGTTATGAGCAGTCACTTGGAGAAACGCATGGTCATACCAATGTATTTGCCGAGGCATCCTCAGACCACATTCATCTAATTCAAGGAACCCTGCAGGGAGGCCGAAGGGTTGTTTCTCATCACCAAGCTATTTGTCTTCTTCTTTTTTATAATATATTACGAGCTTAATCTTTTTGTCTGGGTGGGTGGGGTTGACATTTTCCTTGATGATGTTTATGAGGGCTTGCTTGTCCTCCTCGTACCTCTGCTGGAAGTGCAGTGCCCCTTGTAGAAAAGCTTGGTGACTTCTGGAACGTCAGGGCGAGGTTCCTGGTGGTACCAGGCTTCCATATGCTTCCTCATCAGTGTGAGAGGGCCCTCCTGACAAAGGCGCTGATGGTGGAGCACTTTACCTCCAAGGGCACTTGCTTTCACTGTTCATGCACATTCCCAGGTTCGTTAGCTTCATGTACACCTTCGTGCTGAATCCGAAATCTTGCTGTTCAACAAGGACATCAAGGAAGGGGGGGGGGGGGTAGCAGTCTTGGCAATGTGAACGTGAGGCAACTGTGGTCGTGGAATGTACATCGAAGCTGCTCCATCTCATCCTCAGAGTCGGCACAGACGAAGGTATCATCAATATAGCTCATGTACATCCTCGGTTTGCTGGAATTCTGGAAGACCCTCTCTTTGACGGTACCCATATGGAAATTGGCGAAAAGGACTCCAAGGGAAGATCCCATTACCACGCCGTCGATTTGGGTGTACATGTAGTTGCAGTGATCAGCAAAGGTGGCCTTCTTGGTACAGATTTCCAGCAGGGCTCGAAGGGCATGCTCTGGGATGTTCAAGGATGGAGTGTTGGGGTTCCTGTAAACTCTGCCCAAGATCATTTGTAAGGCCTCGTCAATGGGGACATTGGTAAGCAAGGACTCTACATCCATCAAAGCAATGCATCCTCTGGGGGGCATTGCTCTTAGGGCTTCTGAGAACTCGGCTGACGACTTCAAGCTGTAACTATCTGGGACGTAAGGGGTCAAGATGATGTTGAGTTTCTTGGTCAAGAGGTACGTTGGGGCAGGGATCTGGCTGATTATGGGGCAAAGGGGGTTTCCTTGCCTATGGGTTTTAACATTCCCATAGATGTAACCTAAGTCATGGTCGCCCATCATGGGTGGCAAACGTAGGGCGTTCGAGGCAGCGTTGACCGTCTCAAAAATCCAGTTAGCCTCTCGCTTGATGTCATCAACGGGGTTCTTGGTAATTCTGTGAAATTTTGTGGAGTCCACCAAGATTTCTTTGACCTCCCGGTGGTATTCCTCAGTCTGGATAAGGACAAAATCCGCAGTTTTACCGGCCTGCATACAGTGACGTCCTCACGTTTCCTTAAATGCTTTGCTGATTCCCTCAAGTCACGGCTGATGATATCACTGCAGTAGTCTCCACAGTCGGTGAGGGCCTCAGCAAGCAGAAGGGATGAAGGGCGTCAGTCATTCTCAGGTTCCCAAGGTCCTCTTGCTTCTGCCTCACATTCATGATAGGACATTGCCAAGACTGCTGCATCCCCTTCCTTAATGTCCTTTTTGAGCAGCAAGATTCTGGATTCAGCACGAAGGTGTACACGAAGCCGACGATCCTCGGAATGTGCATGAACAGTGAGAGCGAGTACCCTTAGAGGTATAAGCGCTCCACCATCAGTGCCTTTGTCATGAGGGTCCTCTCATACAGCTCCTCCTGGAATGACACACACAGTGAGATGGAGCATGCGGTCCAGGTCCTCATCAACAATGGACACACCAATCGTGCTGTTGATGAATCGATGATAATGTCCTCAGTTGGCAATATAAAAAATAAAGTGGTTTTCATTTTCACAAGAGGTGAGAGTGGTCTTTCAAAATTGGTGATATCCATAATCGTGTCTGCATCAGTAGATGTGTACTATCCAGAAGACTCTAGACACATGCAATTGCTGAGAGGGAGAACGGAACATGGATCCCCTTGTTTCACTTTTACAATGCAAAGGCAAACTGGAATGTATACATGTAGAAGGGAACCATTTACAATATGGAATGAGCCAATGTTTAAAGAATACCAGGCCAACTAAGCAGTGACCCAAAACATAACCTGTAAAGACGACATTTTAAGTGTCCGCCCTTCTTTTGTATATATCCTTTTATCATATGTCAAGATGTAGAGTAATTCACGGCTTTTCCTCCGATATATATATCACGAAAAAATGTATCCTCCATGCTCAGTTATATGTATATTTATAGGTGTGAGAAAGCACAATCTCAGTAGGGGCTCCATCCCTTTTGAATGTGTGTGCGTGACGGACACTATGTCTCCATCTGCACAGCCTCCTTACATACAGCCGTCTCTGTACAATAAAGTCAATAAGAGTTTCTCCTTGTCTCAGTCCAGTCCTCACAAACCTTTCCTGCCCAAGCGAACATTGGGTCGGATTATGACATCAGCCAGTCATGGTGTTCACTGGGTAGCTTTCCGTGTATACCTACAATATACTGGTAAACTAAACTATCCATTGCATAATATAAAGTGTTATTGCTTACAGAATCTGTACCTATATATATATTAGGGCTTGTGCCTTGTATGATAAGGCGCCCTATGAGGTAATGTTAGACTAGCGATAATCTATACGCTAAGTCGGTTGGTATTGCACTTCCATCTTCAATGGAGTGTCTGGGGTTTTGTAGATCACTTACGAAGTCGGTATTATCTTTACGACGATGTGTTAAACTCATGGTTCGGTGAGGTTCTTGTAGAAAACACTAAGTATAAAAATAGATATAATTTCTTCTGAAGTTTTACATGCTGAAGATCAGATATGATTGTACAAGTCTTCTAATAACGATAGCTTGATCGCTTCTGCCAATGATAATGGCTAATCCTATTCCTCTACATGATAAAGCTTAGGTAAAGAGGTACAGGTCTTCTAATGACGATAGCTAACTCTGTTCTGCCTGTCTACCATCTCTGTTACAAGTTATGAAGGAACAGACAGTAGTTCGAACATATGAACATACTTACAAATGACATAGTTTCATACGAACACACAATCAAATGAGACACGCTACAGATCACGTAGGCGGTAGTTGTCTCAAGCAGGGAGCTTGGACTAATGTTTATAAACAACTGAATGACTACAGGTGACGGCATGTTATCTTAGCCTACATACTTATGGTATACGTCATCTTTAGCGTCTCTAGTCTGATCACATTCCTGCAAGCAATCTTTTATATATATGGACTAACATTCCATATTTTTATTATGTAAACACTTACATTAGCTCGGTCAGCTACCAAAACCAACTACTGAATATTACTCAAACTTGACTTGCATTTGACTTATAGGAGTGTGATACAGACACTATGCGAATATATATATATATATATATATATATATATATATATATATATATATATAGTATATATATATATATATATATAAGAAAAGAAAAATTCATGGTGTACATGAATTGATTCAAGTAATAAAATATAAAACAATGATATTGGTAAATAATAGTGATCACGTGATAGATAATGATACAGTTTTTTCACTTCATCTCTTTAAGATACTTATGCTACAGAAAATACTAATGTACTCTGATAATTGCATAGAATAAAGATTAACATGATAAAAATCATATTTAACTGATAAAAAAATTTCATATATGAATTGATAAAATTATTAATGTTTATGCTGATTGATTCGTTGATTTTATGCTAAATGTTATATATCTGCGGATATTGTTAAGGTAAAAGGTAACTGATTGATTATAGGCTACCTGATTTGTTTATACATATGTATATGGATTCATATAATTATGATTAATATATGTGCACTTTAAATAGATTCCTATTGCGTACACGCAAAGATATATTTAGATTCTGTTATTTATGATCATTTATATAAGAGATTCCTATTGCGTACACGCAAAGATATATTTCGACTCTGTTATTTATGATCAATTATATATAGATTCCTAGTGCGTACACGCAAAAAATATATTTCGATTCTGTTATTTATGATCATTTATATATAGATTCCTAGTGCGTACACGCAAAAAATATATTTCGATTCTGTTATTTATGATCATTTATATATAGATTCCTAGTGCGTACACGCAAAAAATATATTTCGATTCGATGTTATTTATGATACAATTATATATAGGATACATGATACTTTATATATAGGATACATGACCGAGGTTATACTACTTCACTTTTAACTAGCGTTCGAACAACTTTTCGTCCATTACACAGTTCCAGACAACCACCTATAGCCAATTGAAACGGCCTTTTTCAATGGTTAAAACAAGGGGAAAAATTTGCCTGGGCGGGTCCAACGTTCTATTTTGCGCTCATACTTATTCTCTGCATCCTAAGCTACACGATTCCGTTCGCGATGAAAAAAAAATCATCCCCAGCACGAGTCCTTCGCCAGCAAAGTAGAGTTGAATATCCTTCGGGTCGTAATTGTCGGAAGTATGTCCCTTTTGTAGTCGAATTCCGACAGCCGCTGGAGCGTTCCGCATGAAAACGAGATTAACGACGAGATACGGTGTCAGTCGAAGAAGTCCATGAAATTCCTTTCACATTGTAGGCGGTTGTTACTTGACTGTAGTCGTCCGCTGCGACGAACGATTTTTTGAAGTTGCGATGTGAAACTCTCGTACTGCAGGATACTGTAACCAGGTTCCATTAATCAGCCTGCAAGTGAAATTATACTTGTCACAAGGGCAAAGTAAATTCAAACGACATCCAAATACAGGGGAGGGAAGAGAGCTATTTAGACCAGACTTAACCACATGAATTCGCTGATATTTTGGAATTCAAAAGAATCCGCTGTACAAACTTTTTTTATCCATATGGCATTAACAATGAGTGAACCTATCCAGGTCTATGATGACTTGTAAAAATATCCATAATTATAAAAAATAAATAGATATCATTACGAATCTCAAAGAAAATTCGATATCACTGGTAGTAAGTTACTAGACAAAGAAGTGGAAAATGGAGCTATTTGTAAGATTGCCAGGCAGCATAAGAGTCAAAGAGAATATTAATCATGATTCTGTAGTTCTCTATGCTAACTGAAATTAAGTTGTGATAAAATCTGATCCTATGTGCCCTAACAAAAGTTTCATATTCAATTTTCTCGCGCGCATCCTCTGAGGTTAATTTTAAAAACTTTATTAATAGGTAGGAGATGCAACGAAAAAAACCCACTATGTAACTAATTTCTAAATAAACTTTGGGTTTTTCAAGAAAATGTGACATTTTCCCATGAATGTTTTACTTGAATTGTAATAGGCTAATGTTGCAAGTAAATATTTCACATATATATATCTTGATACTTCTAAATGTCCATGAGGTTCAGAAAAAATTAATTCATTTTGTTGTTATAGAAATTCTATTTCCTTATTTTGTTTATTAATTTTAAAATGATTGCAAGTCCTTAACTACTTGCATTACACACACGGATAAGAATATGTTATGTGGCCTGTCGTGTGACCTATGAACCACATGTGAAGTTCATGAGCTGAGCATTCCTTTCTCCAGTCAATCTGCTGTTGCAAGCAGAGACGACACACAGATGAAGCCTGTGTAAGCAGATTATTGAGGTTAAAAGGAACAAATGCTGATACGGCAATGATGACGTCGTCACTTGGCAGGAGATTGCTCTCAGCCAGCTAAGAGTTACGTTACTTGCTGTAAGAGATACGACTTTAGGATAAATTTTTTGTTTTTTAATACTCGACCCACATGAGAGGAATGTCTGAGAAAAAAAAAAACAGTACCAAAATTGAACAATATATTAGTTTCATGTTGGAATTGTGTTAAATTAAATATTCCTTATTCAAACTATATGAAATAGGTTTCCATACAAATTCTATATATATTATTAGCCCTGTATAAGATTCATATAGGATTATTTCATAGATAACATTTTCACTTCTAGACTTCCTGACTTTAAAATCTCTTTTATTTTATTTTATTTATTTTATTTATTATTTTATTTATTTATTTATTTATTTAATTTTTTTTTTTTTTTTTCCATTGACTACGAATATAAATCACCGGGACAGACAATATGTCAGTAGGTTTTGATATGCGTTTGAACTTTTAGCTTATTTGTCATTACTAAAGCGTTAAGTTAGAGTTCAAATCTTTACGCATATATATTTGGATATTTAATGGTTACGTTTGCTTATTTATTTATCGTGATTCCTTTTTTTATTATAATTTGTAACCCTTCCGACTTCTTACGGAGTGTATTATATTGACTCCACTTTTATCCATATTTATTTTATTTTTTTATATTTATTTATTTATATATTTTTTTATATATATTTGATAAATTAATGGTTGGCTTGAATATGTGGAAAAGTGTTCTAGCGGCGTACCGTATAAGGCTACTTGCGGCATCAATTCTATAGATACAAGATATAAATGATAAAGGTATTTAAAACCGCGAGAACCGCTATAATCGGTCGGATCCAATATCACGAGTTGTAACTCGTAAGACATTGACACTTCCTATTTAATTATCCGTTATTCTACCAAACCGATTGACTCTGGGTGATATATATTATTGGTTTTCTTAATGGAAAGGAATTCACACAACGTGTTAAGGAGATTATTATTGATTTACACCACCCGAGTCACAGATTATTATGTGTTGAATTCCATATTTACTGATTTAGCACTCATAAATATTCCTAACGCACTCAATTTCGGTGTTTGTTTTTAGTGCTATTAATTCTATATAACGTGTCAAGGAACTATTAACACTAAGAAGGTTTAGTTTTATTCCCTTGTCAGACTCGTAATTCCGTTAATAATTCTACGTATATTCTTTCAAGGATTGATTTGGCACAGGATAGGCCCTTAAACTGACAGGTGTCTTAGTGTGTCCCTTGTCTTCATGACACGTGTTACAATCAGTTATGTGCTTTTTATATCTGTAAGCATTGTAGGCCAGTAAAATAGTGATTTGGCTTTCTGTGACATACTATGGAACCCTGGATGACGGAATGCAACCAGTTTATGACGATTGGTATGAAAGAGATTATTATTACTACCTGGTCGTTAGTCATCTGCTGTGTTCTTCGGGTTTTCCTCGTCACGGACCTACATATAATACTGCATTTGATTACATTATTCTGATACACATACCTTAAGTATACTTTTGCTTTAGGGTTTCTGCTCGAAGTGTGTATTGTTTTTGCTTAGCCGCTGACCCTGTTTCCGTTTCGAAGTGTTTATTGTTTGGGTTATGTCTGTTGACGCTTGCTTTGTTCAGTTTGTAACAGTTCTGCGCTCCGACCCAGATATTCAATGCTCGCGATCTCTTGGGTTAAGGAATTTTCTTGTTTAGATACGGTTTTAACAATAGGCACGGATGTTTCTATATCTTTTAGTCCAATTAATGGTTCTTTGCTGTATGGTGCGGGATTGCGGGATAATGCGTCAGCTATGATAATTGCTTTCCCAGGTAGATATCTTAACTTGGCTCCAAAGACCTGAATGATCATTTGTCACCGAGTTCCTTTTGGACTGTGATTAAAGCCTTTGAAAAACTCGGTAAAGGACTCATGTTCAGAAAGGACTTTATCAGGATAGCCATAGATTATGAACTTAAAATGTACTAGTGTTAAAGATACCTAGCCCTTCCTTGCCTATTATTGCATATTTACTTTCAAAGGGCTTTAGTTTACGTGAATAAAAAGCTATAGGGAAGAACTGTTTATCATATTACTGAAGTAGTACCCTCTTACCCCTTGGTCTGAGGCGTCTGTTGCAATAAAAAAAAAATTCCTTATTTAAATCAGGGATTTTTAAGTTAGGTAAGCTGCATTATTCCGCTTTTAAGATATCGAACGCCTGTTGATGCTTTTTAGACCATAATCAATCTACGCTCTTCTTCGTAAGATCTGTTAAAGGAGCTGTCATGATGAAGAGTTACATATTTGCATACGATTGTAATACCCACTACAGCGCAAAAGTGCTGTATCCCCCTTTTACGTTAATAAGTACCGGAAAGTTATGAATAGCCGACACCTTACCATGGACTACTTTTAAGACCTTGACCAGACACATAAAACCTAGATAAACATGTTCGGTTTTTAAAAACTCACATTTAGATATTTTACTCTGAGATTATTTGTCTTTGTCTCTGTAGCACTAGCTCTACTTATGTGAATGTACTTCTAAGGTATTAGAAAAGATTACAAGATCATCCATATAGGCATGTAGGTTATCCCCTAAAAGTCTCCAAACACTATATTGTAATTTGGGGCGCAACGTAAGCCGGAGGCATACGTAAAAATTGATAATGTCCCCTGAGTGTGCTGAAAACGGAGTATGAGGTACAATCACTTAGGTAATGGTATCTGGTAAAAGCTTTTAAGTAAGTCCAAGTTGGTGAAAAAAATTTATTCTAACCTAACAGAGATAAGATGTCGTCGGTATATCGCACTGGAAACTATCGGAAGTCGTTTCCTTGTTTAAGCGACAGAAATCTACGCAGATACGCCAAGTCCGATCTTTTATGGCATGACGTCTGAGGGAAAAATTATATGGGCTATTTGATTTCCTAATGACTCCTATTACTAACATTTTTCAACTTCGTCATTTATTTCTATTTTGAAATTTCATTGGGGTTCTACACGAAGGTACGTATATAGCTTTATGTTTGTCCTTAGACCGTATTTTGTTTTCAATGACATCCGTTTTTCTCCCAGAGATCACTCGCTAGTGGAGAAACTTCCTGGTATTCAGGTGAAAGATAAAAAAAATTTCTGCTGAATCACCTCTGCTTGAATGACTTTACGGATATTACTTTAGATAGATTATCAGAGAGATTCATCCACGACTGGTTGGGCGTGATTAAAAATTAGCAACAATAAAAAATGCGATATTTATAACTTCTGTATCCACGATATGTATACTTTTAGGGCTTTGTTCGCGGAAATCGTTATATTTCAGAGTGTCGGGAAGGATTAAAATTTCATTTCCCAGCAAAGTCTTTTTACACGCACTAAGACATTCGAGGGTGCATGCTTCTCGAGATTTTGCGTGCAAAGTACGACTGCGGTTGTGGGAGAATTCTGTTGAGTCATTTGAACAATGTTACGATTTATGAGACAAATGTATAGTTCCTTTATATAAGTTATTATTTGATTAACTGTCTCATTTTTGTTCAAACGGATTTTAATATGTTTGAAGGTTTATAGGATTTTCCTTTGATAAACACGCCTTAATTTGCAGGATGTAAGATAATATTTTGTATACCCCTAGATGGATCTTACAATTACACTAGATACAGATCAATGTTTTTTATAACTATAGAGGTATCTGTAAACGCTCGCTTATCCGGACTTCTCATTAGGGAAGTTCGAACAACAGACGGTGAGTCCGTAAATACTGGTAATTAATTGTACTAAAGGAATAAATAAGATATTCTAATTTTTACGGCGCGTACAGTTGGGCTTAATCCACCAGTATTTATTATAACTTAATGTATTAAAATTAAAACGAAAACCTGCTCTGATTACTTTATACGGTCGTGTGTTTCATAGGAAAAATCCTTTTTAATTCAAAAAGAGATATTGGCATGTAATGTATGAACCAACATCGCTTTTCCCCACTCTGCTAGAGTCGCTTATTGTGTGGAATTTGCTTTGCTTTGAAAACTCGGCAGATTTAACTAACCTTGACCGCTTGACTAGTGACACAGTCACCGGGTTTGCTTGTTAGATTCTGAACGGGCTACTGTTTCTATTTCTTTTTGTAATAATTAGGATCCTTCTCTTTATTACCATCGGCAACGTATTGTGTGTTTTTAGCATTATGTTGCTGGTTACGTATAAAGCAATGAATGACGAACTATTAGGAACTGAGCGATTACTAATAAGACAAGTTATCTCTACTGTATTCAATATTAACTGTTTGTACTTCATTCTTTGCTAAAATTTGAAATAGTGAGGGATCCTGGTCAGCGCATTTAGCCTGATGAAAGTTTTTTACAGACATGTTATTCCTTGCAATCCAGCCATATTTTTTAAAGTTAAGTTGAGTCATTGAGGTTCGATATTTTATATAACTCAAAAAACTCAAGGCTAAAACTGCGATCGGGACTTTGCAAAGGAGCATTTATTGTCATGACCCGAAATAGTGTTACCTCTAATTTATATAGATTTGTACGGGTGTTCCACTTGTTTTTGTGTGTTTTCTAAACTACGGTGCTTAACGACCCTATCCGTGCATCTGTATAAATACAGACGTCCACTGCGTAAACGCATATTCACTGTTTAATATGATTTGTTACGTAAGGGATTAATAATCACCCAAAATGATAAAATTAACATAGTATATGATTATGATATTCAGTAGAACTTCTGGAAACAGACACTCAAAGATAAAAAAAAAACTCGCAGTAGCGAAATCTCAATGATGTAGATAATTTCTGTAAAAAAGTAAGATTAAGAATGTCTCGTAACTTCAGCCACAGGAATAACGAAATTCGACCTGTAAAGGAAACACTCAAAGTTACTCCAAATGAATAAAAAATTGTACTTAGCTTGCTTTTGTGGGAAGTCACGGTGTTCCGATAACGACACACGGCCTTGGTCCTCCTTCTCTATTTAGCGGATGACCTGGTTTGGCTTCATTTGTCCCCCGTGCGCGTTGTTTCGATGATTCGAGCCCTTGAAAGATCCGATGCTGCAGACGCGTTCGGTTTGTTTCTTGAAGTTCCGGAAACGCTCACTAACGATGTTTTCTTGAATGATTCTAATGAGAGACGAAGCTTGCGTTGTCGTAGGAAAAAGGACACGTCGGTTTTTGTTCTTGAAGTTATTCACTAACGATGATACTAAGTTGCTTGACGAATCTTGTTGTTTTCTGAAGTCGCTCACTAATGATGATACTAGGTTGCTTGAAGAATCTGCTGCTTTCGTCGTCGTTGACTTCATGATTTATTATTCTGTTTTTTTTCTTCGTAGGACGTTGTAGAGTTCTTCTGGTCCGCTGGCCACCAATATTAGGGCTTGTGCCTTGTATGATAAGGCGCCCTATGAGGTAATGTTAGACTAGCGATAATCTATACGCTAAGTCGGTTGGTATTGCACTTCCATCTTCAATGGAGTGTCTGGGGTTTTGTAGATCACTTACGAAGTCGGTATTATCTTTACGACGATGTGTTAAACTCATGGTTCGGTGAGGTTCTTGTAGAACACTAAGTATAAAAATAGATATAATTTCTTCTGAAGTTTTACATGCTGAAGATCAGATATGATTGTACAAGTCTTCTAATAACGATAGCTTGATCGCTTCTGCCAATGATAATGGCTAATCCTATTCCTCTACATGATAAAGTTTAGGTAAAGAGGTACAGGTCTTCTAATGACGATAGCTAACTCTGTTCTGCCTGTCTACCATCTCTGTTACAAGTTATGAAGGAACAGACAGTAGTTCGAACATATGAACATACTTACAAATGACATAGTTTCATACGAACACACAATCAAATGAGACACGCTACAGATCACGTAGGCGGTAGTTGTCTCAAGCAGGGAGCTTGGACTAATGTTATAAACAATTGAATGACTACAGGTGACGGCATGTTATCTTAGCCTACATACTTATGGTATACGTCATCTTTAGCGTCTCTAGTCCTGATCACATTCCTGCAAGCAATCTTTTATATATATGGACTAACATTCCATATTTTATTATGTAAACACTTACATATATAATTCTTCACAACCTTCCAAAACAAGTGCCATGTGACAAAGGATATCCAGCAGTGCATATGGGCTGAACATGTCAAGCTAAGACAAAATTCTTTAGAGCATGTCAGAAATAGCAAAATCAAAAAGTTACAGGGAAGTAAAAGTCTCAACCCATTCCAAAAAGGATTAATTTCCTTTCACTCCTTACCCAAAATGCCACAAACCATAAAAGACAAATTCAATATATCATATATCTTAAGGCACTGGTCAGAGGAATAAATAGACATATATATTAAAATAAATGGGGTTGATAAACTTAGCTCTTGCTGGTTAGAAACAGATGCAAGACAGTGAATTCCTCAGGGCACCGACGTGAGGCACGAATCAAAAAACACGCTGTATGCATAAATAAGATTGCGAATACATTCCAGAGATATGAGGTAAAACATGGGAAGGTTACTTCAGGTCATTACAGGTTACCGAGTACATGGGAACAGACTAGCATGCATATGTGTGTGTTCAGTAGCATGCGTGTATCTGTACATGTGTTGGTGGGCGTACATACGCACAACGGATGAAATAGTGAATGAGATATAATCTCTAGTATGTGAATTAACTGGGAATTAGATGACAAACTGTCATAGTGATCACAAGAGACTTAGGCGGGCCACTCACTGTTGATATGGTCGTACGATGAGAACTGGGTGGGAGGAGACTCCAAAAAAATGACTGCAAACTCACATTACTGCCCAGTCTGAACAAAGTAGTCAGTCTTAAGTTGGCAACCACACAGTTCGGATGTGGCAGAGGGAATATCTGACAATAAACCATATATGCTCAGACTGTGCCGTTGCAGCCAGTATAACAATGAAAAAAAAAAAAAAAAAGAATACTGGGTCAATGATTGGTTGTTGAAGAGAGAAAAACTCCCATTTATTGCTTTTAAAGGAAATACAGGTAGCTCCCAGGGATTGCTATGATAAACGTGAGGGTGGACGAGGCAACATTCAAATTGTAGGAAGATTATAACAGTCGTGCAAAAGGACAAATGCATGACGAAATCCACAACGCCCTGTGAAAGGCCATATGCCACATTACACTACTTGCGACTGACTGTTCTTATCAAGATATAAAATTGAATGCGGCCATATCGGCCAAAGCTCTCGGAAGAGTCATGCTGGAAACATGTTAAACTATTTGGACAACACTGCAAAGACTACATAATGAAGATAAATAAAACTCATGTATGCATACTTGTATCTTTGATAAAAAATAAATTAGCTTTTAGAAACTCAAAATAATTGACTCTTCTACAAATATACCAAACAGTTTGTAGTTTATAAAATTAGTGTAGGAAATTATAAAAGTGAAAAGGTGATAAATCTTTGTGTAACCAGTCATTACGCTACCCTATTTCGGAATCAGCACCAAGTACCATTTAGGAGCTTTTTAGCATATAAAGAAACATCCTCAGTTTATTTTCTTATTTTACCTTTACTTTGGAATATAACTGATTAAACGTCCTGAGCAAGGCACCAATTTTTTGTTTTTGTTTTGAGAGATTTCTTTACGTATTGTATAATATACTATTAAATACACACACACACACACACACACACACTATTACGTCATTTGGTGCTTTGAAATCTTTTCGTTACTCCAGGATCTAGAAACGCTACGTCCTTCAGTCTCCAACATCACTGTGGTGAATGAAACCTTTATGTAATTTAATTTTGTTTACAGTCATAAGGTAAATTGCAATTATATAAAATTTTACAAAATTCAGTATGTAAAGAAAATAGAAAAATATGTATATATATCATGTCTAAGGGACGAAACGTCTTAAACAACACTTCCTGATTTCTTAGATGCCTCTACTTTCCTTAATTCTTTCCGATTTGAAGGTCTTATATTTAATATTTATCTTCTTGTTCACCATTTCTTTCGTAGCTCAGGAATATTTTTTCTTTAGTTTCTCAACTATCGATTGATAAGCTGCATTTCTTTTGTGTTTGTCGGAATATTCTTTACTTATTAAATTCCAAAGACATTGCTACGACTTATAAATCTCGAGGAACCCCGTCCAGAACTCTTTATCTATCGAAAATCTGACATGTTGAACGATATTCTCTTCTAGTTCATCAGGCCTCGTCGAAGACACCACTCACGGTCAAACTATCAGTTCTGAACGATTTAATCAGAAAACCCCTATTTGACTGTCGTGTCGGACCGTGAGTTACTCATTCAAACCTCAACTGTCAGGATTGTCGATCCGGCTTGACTGCCGGGATTGATCAGATCTGACTTGACTAAAAAACACTCCACTCACATTCAAACTTGCTTAAACCCCGCCCATTTCGATCGGGCATGACAAATCCCATCTGACATGAGTGGCCAGCCTTAGGCATAGGGAAAAGGCGCTGAGTTCTGTCGAAAAGGTAGTTATATATCTTTGTAGTGACATTGAGTTGAGTTCGAGAGGAAAGGGAAGTGCGATGTGACACTCATTTATTGACGAACTTTAACATTTCATTGTTTAATAATCATATTCTCATTTTCAGATGGATTCGAAGTCACCATTTAGAAAAAATGGATTTCTCTAGACTTATATTGACTTTTGATAGACTATGAATAGTCGGACAAATATGTTTTCGGGGAAAAGTAATGATAGCTTAACGATTTTTGAGATGTTCTATAACTCATTTTATTCCATTTTCATGTTAACTATTCTGTGAAATAAACATTACATTTTTGTAATAGCGGGAGTTTGAATTCGCCTATATTTTTTATATTTAATTTTAAGCTAGCTACAGGGTGGCATCTGACGAGACGATGACACTCATGGGGTAAGTTCATTCCCAGTTAGCAGTTCTCTTCAATTATTTAAACGATCGTCATTTTGAACCTCTTAAATATATAATAACATACAAATTAAATTAAGATGGACTTGAGTATTTCTTTGCTTGCCTACAACAGATTGGAACTTGCTCGCAGCACCCATCAATAGCTGCAGTGAAGCAAAGTATTGTGTGTCATCTGTTATGGAAAGACAAAACCCCAGGGTATCAAAATATAATGTAGACAACAATTGCCAAGGAGATAATAACAGCTGGCACATTCCATTCTTTGCTTTATATGCAGATTTCTTATAGTAAAGACGATGAGTCACTACAACGTGAATGGAGCCCTTCAGCCATAATTTTTAGTTTAGTAGAGAAATTCAGTGTAGAAGAAAAAGAAATCAGTAGCTTTTCTGAAAGTTTGCAAGAAAATAATGATAAATAATTTGAGGAAGCAATAGATAGGTTTAGAATACTTCGGTGGATTTATTGACCACAAATTTCCATTTTTTTACTCTTGATTCCATAATAATGCTTAAGTAATACATCTAAATACTCTGTTATTTTTAAGAAACGTATCTTTGTGAAAAGGTGCATACAAGTTGTTTATAAGATACGCGCTAAGCCTGTTTCATCGCCAGAAATTGGTTGCATACAACGAAAATTTTGTGCAAGGTGTGTTTTACTATACTATTTTTTCAAGCATTACATATTTTTTTAATGTGAAAATATGTGGAAATTCCTAGTTATCAATATTAACAATTAAATCCATATTATGTGAATACTAATGCTATTATCAAATATTAGCAAAAGATATTAAGTATTCTATATGGCTAGCTACAGAATGCTAGGTCGATCTAATGTTAGAGACCTGGCATTCTTCAGACCTTTGAACGAGTTTAGAACGTAACAAGTTATAAATAGTTTTAAATCCTGGGAAAGATTAAAGAAACTCTGGAAATCAAGAGTTTTCATTCCTCAACCTTAACCAGTCTCAACTAAATTTGAATATTAAGATTCACGAGTTTTCAATATCGTGTACCACCTACAGCTAAGAATGAGACATAATCTTTTATTTTTTCTAGAATAGGCCCTGGCTAGAATTGATATCGTATGTACCCATATAGTCTATGTAGCCCATTTCAGAAGAAGGGTATATTTAGACCAAACTACATGCTGTCGTTTGTTGGGCTATGCATTACTTACCCCATAAGGGGGTAGCGCCATCAGTGCACCTCATGCGGTGTACTGTAGTAATTATTTCATGTTCTTCACAGCATCCCTCCGGCCCCTAACAGCAACCCTTCTTATGCCTATTACTGTACCTCCATTCATGTTCTGTTTCTTCCGTCTTACTTTCCACTCTCTCCTAACAATTGTTTCATAGCGCAATTATGAGGTTTTCTTCCTCTTGCACCTTTCAAACCTTTTTAATGTAAATTTTCGTTTCAGAACTAAATGACTATATATACCAGTGGTTGGCCTCTGGCATAAATGACATTTTTTTAAAGAAAATTACGTTTTTCTTACCTATACAAATCTGAGTTCCTTTACATTAGGAATTAGCATCGGCGAAGCTAGAAAATGGCCGTTAAACTCTTGAACGAGGTAACTACCATCCGGTAGGCGGAAATACACCCGACTGCCCGGATGTATACAATCCAGTTTGCCTTTCGGCCCAAGGTTTCAGACTGAGGGGTGGCATGGTCGGACTTAATCCGTAAAGGACCTCAGGTTTGTATGGTTAGGAAAATTACAATTTACTTTAAAAAACTGTCATTTGTTCTTGAACAATATGCAAACCATCGGTCTTTTACGTTTGGAAGACAGTGATTGGAGGGAGGAATCTGCGTGAGTCTCTTTGAACTGACTGGAGTTCAGCGCACATTGGCTACTCCTCCTGGTTGAAAGTGCCTGACATATTGGTCGGAGTATAGGAACTACGAGATCAAATGTCAAACTTCTGGACATTTTCACAGGGGCGGATTTAGGATGAGAAGGGCCCTAGGCCAGTGACCTTAGGGGGCCCTCTCACTTATGGGCAAGCAAAGAATGCCCCTCACAGGTTAGGGCATTAGGTTTCCAGGATTTATTTTCTAATTGAGCACGTCTAGATGGCTGCCGGCAAGAGATGGCATTGACATATCATGCAATACTTTGTTATTCATCTCATGGGTATCTTCAAATCATATTGCTAACCACACTTTGGAGTTTACTTTTTGGATTCCACTAATCTGCAAACATGCGGATATTTTTAACTTGATTTCTTACACACTTCTCACAATTTCTTTCACAACCAAATAACTGATCCTGAAACTAAGCTTCTCCTAATTTTTTAATTGAGCACATCTACACTGACTTTTGAGACGATGTGGGAATAAAAATCTACCTTTTTCAACAATATTCTATTTATTGCAAATTGGCCAAATTAACAATTTTAACTAAAAAATTGGCCAGTGGTAATCTTTAATGAAAAGTGAAAAAATTTATAGAATTAGTATCAGTTACTATGCAATAATATAAAATGATGCATGCAATCATGTACGGAGTTTCCAACCTTTTTTTAGGCTACTATCCCCTGTTTTATTTTACTTTATCAAACTGGTAATTAATAAAAATCTGCTGTAATATTTAGGGGTGAAAATGTACCATATCTATTTACTTTATGTATTAATATTTTTCATCCATTCCCATGAAGGTTGAAACTAAATCTTAAACATATCATTATTTCATATATATCTATTAATCTATTATTACTATTATTATTATTAATCAATTAATTATCTTTTATATATTTTTAATTATTATTAATTTTTTTGCTAAGTTGCTGGGCCCTCACAGGCACGGGGCCCTAGGCTTTGGCGTACTGTGCACTGGCTCCCAGCCCCCCTTAAATCCGCCACTGCCTTTTTGAATGAGTGAGGAACTGTAACTCATACAAAAAAAGACTAGGAAGAATCTTCAGAGTCGGAGGCAGCAAGGCAAAGACCCAAAAAGGATTTATCTTAATGCCATTTTCTCCTTCCTCCCCTTGCTAGAGGAGGGAATGGGAAGTCTCCTATTATTCTATAAACAAAAATGAACATGTGCTCAATGCGTAGATTTACCCCAGCAGACGCCAGTTCCAGCAAGTGTAGATTTGTGTCCTATTCTCAGATTGAAGGAAGAGAAGTAGGGGATTGAGGGAGGGGGAGGAGGGGAGGCCAGTCACTCGGGATGCTTCTCACCTCCTGAACCATACCTTAGGCAAGATGCTAGTTATACTGGCAAAGGAGCTGGGTGAGAAAACACAACTTGTTGATTAGCCACCACACATCCAAGGAAAAAAGGTTCCAAGGACTTGTCGGTAATACCCGAAGGTAGAAATACATAAATGTGGTCTCACCATTTCTGTATGCAGACCAACAGATTACTCCAGAATGCGAGGGATAGACTATAGACCAAGCCACTGATCTTGTGAGCTCTCAGGCGGAGTGTACAGGTGACGTAGTCGCCAGCTGCAGAGAACCTCCTCCTGATCATCCACAAAATCAGGAGAAAGACATGTCCTTAGACACTTCTTCCTTGGGAGGGTCAGTACCAGTGAAGTCATCAACATTCATGTTATGGATGTCAAGTCTTTTTCATAAGTACAGCAACACACTAACAGGAGAGAGTAACGATTCATCTGGATCCTTGATTACAAAGTCCAAGGTGTAGCGGATCATGAAGGACTCGAACCTGGCAGCTGATGCATTGATCCCTACCTTTTGAAGCGTGACATCAATGCCAGAGTGAGAGGAGGTGCATCCTTGGAGACAGATCTCTGATGATTCTCAGTAGGGCGTGGGCAGAGCACGAGAAAGGAACTCTAAACAAGAGTCAAATGCCACCTAGAAACCTGGAGTCCCTGTGATGGCAAGACAGAGAAGTTTCTCACCAGTATTTAAATCTCAACTGAGGAGAAACAACACTACTTCAGGTGAAAGACTAGGCCGAATGTGGACCTACGTCTTTCACGCCTACATTGGAGAGAAGCATCTCTCATGGCTCTGACCAGAGAAAAAGTCCCATCAATGATACCAGCCAGCAACGACAGCTTCAATCCCTGGAATGTTATGGAGAACTGAAAGAGTTTAATATCCAGCTATTTCCATTATTGCTTGGCGAGAAATCCTATGCATGCTAGGGAAGCTAGATAATCTTTAGTCATGAAGACACAGGGATTGTAATGCTTAGAAGCACAGCTAACAGGCCAAGTGAAAGGCAAAGTCTTCCATCATTCATTTTCAATTTTGGGTGAACATTGTTTGTTTTGTTAAACACCTTCCAAATGAGAAAAATACAGAGATGACAACTGTCGAATTTGTCCCAAAAAGTCATCCTAAGTCATCGCAGCAGCCCATGGGCAGTAAACAGAAAGATGATAGGGAATCTTCCAGATGACAATATCTCCATGAAAGATTGAGGGAAGAAGCACTCTGCCCCATCACTTGAATCCAGAGGCTGAGTTTGCCTACCAATACATTCTATTAGGAAATGTGTTTGGCTAACAGAGCTATCAAGTGCACTAGTTACACTTGAGAGCCTGCAATTTCAACTGAAACAAAAAGGAAACAAAACCCTCTTGTTTGGTGATTAATGCCGCTACTGTGGTGTTGTTGCTCAACAACACCACTGGGTGCCTCAAAACCAAATCCTGAAACACTCAGGAGGCCCAAAATACCGCCTTGAGTTTCAGGATGTTGATAAGAAGGTAGTTATTGTCTCGGTAGCACATCTCAAAGGCAACAGTCCTACAGACATACAACTATTACTCAGTCAATGCATTTGATAACAGAAGCATGTTGCGAGGGGAATATGCAGACATATTTAAAAGCTCCTGGTAACTGAGCACCAGCCTAATTCCTTCCTCATCATTTGAGAGAGGAAAAAGGATTAAGGACTGGAAATGGACCTCCTTCATTCTCTAATGAAGAGAGCGAAGGTGAAGCTTTCCTGAAGAGAGGCTTCTATTGCAACAACAGGCCACCAAAGATGAATAGCTCTTTGCTGAATTGGCTTTTCCCAAAACGAGAACACGGGAAAGGAAGCAGTATGGAAGTTCAATGGAAGATAGATGAGACCAGGAAGAAAGCAGGTGCTTCCCTTGAAGGATACTTACTACCGGGTCTCAACTATATTGTTATTAAGTCCAAAGACTCGACAGACAACCCTTCAAAGCACCAGCAGTAGGAGAACACCTGTTAAAACTGTTCTTTCCTGTCTCTTTCCTGCTGCCCTCTTCCCAATTGGGAAGAAGGTTGAAAGAGAGAGAGATACGTATGTGTACTCTCTCAGAAGAGAAAGAAAAAGGCTGGCTATTTCCACAATCACCCTTCAGAGCCTCAGACTTCTCAGGAGCTGAAGGGTTGGGACAAGCAAATACAAAGACCCAGGGGTCTTGGCCATTGCCCAGAGGACAACGCAGACACCCTGAAACATTCCTTGACTACCTCAGTATCCACCACCCTCTAAGAAAAAGAGACAGAACTGAATACGGGTCCATTCCTAAAGGTAGAGTCGACTTCAGGACTTACAAAACTGGAGATCCAAATTAGGACAATGTCCCTTTTCTGAGCACCAGAATTACCCACAGGTTGCTGACTGGTGCTGGGTAGGGAAGAAACGCCCGGCGTCCCCCTCCTCCACCCAGTCTCCAGAAGGCAGAGTCCTCTCCAGGAATTATTGCATCCGAGGAGACAAAGCCTTAAAGGAGTGAAGGTATTCATCTACTTGAGAACGCCATCCCAAGCAAGGAATGCAGCACCCCTACAAAAACTCTTGTCTCTCTTTGAAGAGCAAGTGACTCGAGCAGTAAAGATTATTCACAGGGGAAGCAGCAGTCCTATACCCAAGATCAATATGCTGATGAATCAGTGCAAAGATCTCTGCTAAGTGAAAATCAATGGTATTCGTATCACAATGAAAAACCCTCAAGGTTTTCTGGGGTGTGAAACTCTTGATTTTCTTTCCTTGAAGGGAGACTCAACAGGACTCAAGGAAAACTTTCCTCACCTACTTAACTGTACACCTAGACAATCCGAGGATTAATCTTGAGATAACAACCCTCTTACCCAAATTCTGAAAAAGAGACAAACGAATTGGAATTCTCTCTGTTTGCTTTGCGCCTCTCATAACAAGAGAGAGAGTCAAGAGAACAGGTAAGGAGGAAAGGCCTCTCCTGCTGGAAGAACCAGAAGGATGGGTAGACTGTGGTCAGTTATCAACCTGTGATGACGACAGCATGGATAAGGAGGGTGCCTAGGAGAGAGGCAAGTTCACTCTAACAGAGCCAAGCACTCAATTCAGCTGATCCAAGCAGGTCGAGCCAAAGTAAGTGAGCTGAGTAGATCACATAACACTATTTGGAACTAAGCAGCGAATGAGCAGAGCCAGCTGAGCTGATCACACGAAAGTGACCTGCGGCCTGGTGTGGTAAGAAAGCCATGCTAAAGCAAGTGAGCTGAGCCAGGCTCAATAGGCAAGTCAACCCATGATCGGTATTCGTCTGTTAAGAACTATCACTTTCCTCCCTAAATACTCTAGTCTCCTTTGAGGCCGAAGCCCTTCAATAAGAGAGCGTAAAAGGGGATTCTGTGTCTTCTATCCTGTGTGTTCGTACCCTCTTGGCTTCCTAAGAAACCAAGATGGGTCAGACACAGCACCAGTCTTAGACACATATTTCTAAAACTGGGACCAAGAGCACAGCCAGAAGAGGTCACGCCCATGATACTCCAGGTGCTCAGTCAAGACCAAGGCTCCAGGTGCTTGGTCAGAGACTGAGACACCAGACCGGGCTCTGGCTGACTACTGGTGTAGGACTAACATGTCCTGGCACTTTCTTTCACCCCATGCATGAACTGGAACGGTGAGAGGTCTCTCTGACACCAGTTCAGGAGCACAAACTGAAGTCTGCATACCCGACAGCACCTGAAAACACATGTTCCTGTGAAGTTTGTGATTTGGTTCCCAAAGGCCAGAAAGAGCCAACAAGAGAACCCACTGCCTCCTCGAAAGGAGTTGGGGAAAGGGAGAAGCAGCCTTATTCTTCCTTGACTGATGAGCCTAGGAAGAAGAAGGGGAGAAGGCAGCAGAAGATGCAGATGACGATAAGTTTGATGAAGGTGCTCATCTCACAGGACTTCTTCCTCGAGTTCCTCTCTGACATTTTGTACAGGATGAAAGTCAGGAAGCGCAAGCATCGCCAGGACAATTAGGGCAGGAAGCACAACAGGAGTGGCCTGAGCAACACGAACATCAGAGTAGCAATAGAAACGACCAGGGCATCTGCAGCATGAGAACATACAGGAGCAGCCCAGCTGGCAAGAGCTACAGGAACACCAGTAACAGCAACAGGAGCAATCAGAACAGCTGATTGTGACTGGTCACAAGGGAAACAGGAGCAATCAAGACAAAATGCACAGCAGGAGTAGATGGATCACAGGTACAACAAGGCAGTGCCACTGCAAACAGGACTGCCAAAGTTGAAAAACCCAAAGGAAAGGAAAACTTACAATGATAATCCAGCCTTCTACTGTTGCACATGCAATGCCAATGTCAACCTGAATAAAAAAGCAAATATGATTAGTAGAGAAAGGCTCCTCTCATTCCGATGGTAATTGCCCCATGAAGTGGGAGGAGGCCCCTCAGAAAAGGTTGCCTGACTGCCCAACCTGCAACCCCACCCCAACAAAAGGTGAGAATGCCATAAGGAGAGACTACTGGGCAAGAGAAATGAGGACAAAGGGTGGCTATCAAGGGTGCCATTGGAAGCAAAAAAACTTCCAACTACGCTCTGCAACCTTCCTCCAAAAATTTCCTCCCAGAAAACTTGCCCACAGCACAGGCGACAAAGAGCAACATGCAGAATCATAACAGGATATACTGTTACTGCCTTACAAGCAGAGGGCATGAGGATGAATGACAGGGGAGCGAATGTTATGCTGGGGAAGACGGCCTTACACAAGGCTATCACAAATTGTGGGTTTGTATTATATTAATAAATATCAAACACACTATATTTGATATACATAAAATGTAAGAAAAGGTCCCACTGGGAAAAGGGAGTTTAACGACAGTCAGGCAAAGAGTTCGTGGTAATAACCGCTTAACCACCTTGTTCAAGAGTTTAACAACCGTTTTCAAGCTTTGTCGAAGGTAATTCCTAATGTAAAGGACCAAGGGTTTGTACAGCCAGCAACAAAACTGGCGTTGCCCGCCAAACCTGGCTTGGAGAGATCATGCCCTTCTTGCCCTGAAAGGTGGCCCATGTTCAAACAACCAGTACACACGAATGGGAGGAGGGAAATTACAGTAATCAGGCAAAGAAATGCAATAACGAATGAAATATATTTGGGCAAAGAGATAAGAAATGAGAAGAGAGAGAGAGAGAGATAGAGAGAGTATAAGGAATGGTAACAAAAGAAATGCATACATTGTACAGAGAGAGAGAGAGAGAGAGAGAGACTGAGCTTTTATTCCTTTTTAGTTATTAATCTAATGGATATATTTGAGACCTGCTTTAAAAATGTTATCGCATATATTTTGGAAAATAATTATTATGAAATCATATCACATCATATTGTTGTAAATCGTTATATTTTCTATATAAAAAAGCCTTAAATATTATTGGAACTGACTTTTCATATTAATATTATTCAGACGGAAGTGTCCTTTTTCATTATCTATAGCAGCTGTATTCTCTCTCTCTCTCTCTCTCTCTCTCTCTCTCTCTCTCTCTCTCTCCTTGCACGTTTGACGGCAATGATGCCTCACTGCTGGGGTGTCATCACAGGGCCAAATCATTGTAGAAGGGTTTTGTTTAACCAGCAGTGAGCGCCTTCCCTCTGCTCATTGGCACTGCTCACCATAACAATACTTCTTGGAATTCCTTGAAACAGGTTTCCATTTGTAGTTCGTCTTCCGGAGGATCACTCAAATGAACATTGACAATTTCACCTTGCACAAAATCGGTTTATTGATGATCTTCTAATGGCTTCTTTCTCATTTTGCTTGATCTTCTTTTGTCTCTTAGGAAATCAGAGTTTTTCTTTTTCTATCGATGTTCTTGCTATCCTTCGGTTTGACTTCTCTTTGGTTTATCTCGCTTTCCTCCAGCTCTCTCATTTCGCTTCCAGGGCTCCTTCTTGTATCCAGTCTTCCATCTTTTCTCGTCTCCCTGTATCTCTTCTCTGCAGACCTTCATGCATCCTTTTTCTGCTTTCTCTCAGCCTTTCTGTCAGCCCTCCTCCTCCTCTTCAGTATCTACAACTAATGCCATCTGAATATCATTTCTTCTTAGTACCTATAGGAACGTTCTTTTTTATCTCTCGCCTCCCTGGAGCCTCCTGTCCTCTGTCTTTTCTAGTTGAGCAGTTATGCCGTGTTTGGCATTCTCAGGATTCTTTTTTAACTCCTCCAGATGTATTCCATCCTGCACCTGCAAAAGTAGCCTATCTCTTCCATCTGCTTCAGAAATATTTCCTTATCTCTCTCTCTCTCTCTCTCTCTCCTTGCGCTTTTAACGGCATGATGCCTCACTGCTGGGGTGTCATCACAGGGCCAAATCATTGCAGAGGGGTTTTGTTTAGCCAGCAATGAGCGCCTTCCCTCTGCTCATTGGCACTGCTCACCAAAAGAAATACTGTAGCTCTTGAAGTTTGTATCGCTCCAACTCCGAATTTATATATATTGAGAATTTCTGAATATATATAAATTTAGAATTTCCTGACATGGTGTTATCGCTCCAACTCTGAATTTACATATATTGAGAATTTCTGAATATATATAAATTTAGAATTTCCTGACATGGTGTTACATGCTTTTCAACTTCCTTTTGAACAATAACTTGTTTGTGGACGGTCCTCTTGTTTTCACATTTTGGAGTGTTCCTTATATGTACCAGACATTTGGTTTCCTCTTTTTTTATTCCTTGTTGTGTTTGATGGCAGACTCTCTCGAGGAGGGTGAGTAAAAGAGCTTGAAGCGGAAGGTTGGTTTGAGAATCTGCCAGAGGCTTCGACTCGCCTCTTCTCGATTTCGAAGTCTTCCTTCTTCCTTGGAGACAGACAGAGACAGTGTGTTCGTTCGTCCTCTAACATGTGTGTCTTGAAGGGCGCTTTCCCGTTGGGAGTCTTGAGGACTTGGGAAGCCTTTCATCCTCTTGAGTTCCGCCACCTTAAGATCACACTGGGGTCGACGCTTTTCCTTCGTGATGTCTTCCATTTCCTTCAGCAGGCGCTAGAACCTGAGCTCGAGGTCTTTCCTCTCGGATTCGCGCTGCCTCGGTCGCGTCATTATGTTCCTGGATGAGGTTCGCCATCCGCGAACCGCGATGCTTATTCAGTCCTTACCTGCTGGCTTTCTCCTTCTGTCGTAGGAGTTTCTCAGACCTTTGAAGCTGGCAGTTTGCCTTTGCTAACTGCAATGACATATCCTTCACATAATGCATCGTTTTTCTGCCCAATTTCCTTTGTGTTGTACTTCATCTGGTGATTTTCTTCTGTGATCTTGAGGATCTTGTTTTCCAACTGTTGCTTCTCCCTCTTTATCGTTCTTCTTCTTCAGAAACAACGTTTCAGCCTCGAGCGAGCGGGCCCTCTCTCGCCAGGCCGGCTGCTGCAACACCTTATGAGTGATCTGTCCAACGCCTTCATAGTAGTCGACCTCTGCTGCAACTGACGATTTATTATTCAAGTTCACCTGCTGGATGGTGTCTCGCAAGGCTTCAGTTCTCTCGTCCAGTTCCTTTTCCTTGGGCTCTTCAGCTCCATCATCAGAGATCTACATCCTCACCAGTGTATAGGCCGCTAAAACAAACAAAATTATTATTCCCGCGTCAGACTTCTCCTAGTAAATCGCTGGATATGTTGACAACAACGTCCGAACAACAGCTGCTGCCGAGGCCAGACAAGGCCATATTTTCTTCAAACTGGAATCCATATCTGCAGAGGCCGTACCTAGTTCTTGCACACACTACTCTTTCTCGATTCTTCATTGAGTTTCTATATATCACGAGAGATATTTCGATTTGCCAAAATCTATCAGGAAGTATTTTGAAAGATTTGGTGTAATAAAAACTCTCTCTCTCTCTCTCTCTCTATCTCTCTCTCTCTACGTTTAAGGCTTTGCAGTGACAAGCGCAATCTTAGAGTATTAAGAAATAGAGAGAGTGAGATAGAATGTATTTTAGCGCAGAAAAATAGTGTATTGGTATATATGTGAAATCACTCCGTTTGGACCAAAAAATCTAATGTTTTTACCATAACTTTTTTCGTGTATAATGCCTTCAATTAAGGATTTTTTTATTATTCTCTCCATATAATATAATATATATATATATATATATATATATATATATATATATATATATATATATATATATATATATATATATATATATATATATATACTTATCAGAGAGAGAGAGAGAGAGTGTGTGTGTCTGCGGTATTTTTCTTTGAGTTTCTCATAATAAACAAAGTACATAGACTTTGCCTAAGATTAGAAGAGGATTGATTTGATTTGTAATAGTTTTCTAAGTCCAGAAAAGGGATGAGTTTGTCGTATTATTCTATATCATGTAATACTTATAGCAGAAAATATTCACGTACAAACAAGGGTTGAATTTGTGATATTTGTTAAACATATAATTATAAAAAAAATGAAATACCATTTGTCAGTATTACTGAAATATAATGAAAGTCTATTTCAGAATCTTTACTCTCTCTCTCTTTTGTCCTACAAAGAAACAGGAAAAAGCCGAATATATTTTGTGACTCATAAGACTTCACTATACCCCTTCCAATCATTTAAGGAGTTTCGTAATTTATGAAGGGCTCCTAATTGGTTGCTGCAGTATGTGTAATCAGCAGTTTGGCTTTTTATCCATTCTGCGGTTTCTAAACCAAGTAAGGTAGTAGCCTTGCTCTTTGTTCTTGTCAGGAAATCTCAAACACAAAATTCACAAAAATCATATCTGAATCTCACATGGCACATTTATTAACGACAGGCTTCCTGCACTGACCTGCAGGCATTTTTAAGGGATATTTGGGGCTACTCACACATCTTATAAGAGAAACTATTTGTTTAATTACAGAATAAATTTAATTACAATCTGTATGAATTCTTATTTATACAGTTGTGATTCAGGGGAGAGGACACTGTATGTACTTTACAAAACTAAATCAAGGTATCTGAATCATGACATAAAGCTATTTGAATATCTTCAAGTACAATTATTACTAGGAGGTACTTATATAAAGCAATGTAACAATCCACAGTTATACAGACCTATAATTCAATGTGCTTATTTACATTGTATAGTCTAAGGTAGGCTAGCTTGTAAGAATAACCTGACTTTCATAACTAGCCAAGACTTGAGCTGTGGAGAGGGACAGATGAAAGCGATAAACTATTCCTGAAGGTTGCCAAGTTAAGGTACTATTGCTGAGCTAAGGTTAGGCTATGGTAGGCTACCTTTAGTTATTTGATGATCAACCCTGGTAGATTAGCTAGTTGGTAAAATTTACTTGCAGACCAGCTAGTTTGTTAAGTTCGCTTGTGGCCAGCTAGTTGGTTAAATTTACTTGTAGATGAGCAAGTTGGTACAGTTTACATTTAAAACTATAATGTAGTATGAATTTGAAGTATTTTTTAGGCTAAAAAGGATAATTGTAAAATTGAAGAATATCTTACTACCTTTCAGTGTTCTGGCAGATCAACTTCTGCTGATACATGAGGGTTTCAGAACTTATTGATAACAAGGTAAATAACAGCATAACACTTCATTAAGACTTACAAATGCAGCAGGCCTAGGATCAGGGCTCAAGATACAATGTATACAAAGACCTGAATGCAAAACTATGTCCTAAACTATAGTAATTGGGATGATAAAATGAAGAATTTAAATTTTATTGCTTATAGCAATCATATTTTTAATGAATAAGTCCCATAAAAAATTTTTTTTAATTATTGCTTTTGGTTATAAACTGCTCTTTACAGTGCCATTTTTCATATGTCTATTTTGAAATAAACTATGGACTTTTTATTTTGTTTTCTTTGTCATCCATATTATTGTGAACTTTTATAAATCAAAAGCGGTCACGTTTAATGTGCTTTGAAATATGTCAATGGACGGCAATATTCCCGGTGATGGGGTCTAGGACAACTGACCACGGCTGACTGACTGGCCGCAGCTCAACTGGCCGCAGCGGCAAGAGAGAGAGAGAGAGAGAGAGAGAGAGAGAGAGAGAGAGATTTTTATTATCTTTTGAAGGAAATTAGAGTTTATTTTATTATTTTTTTTTTAAATACCCTTTTGATTTTTGTGATTGTTGTTATTGGTTATAAAATCTTTCGAAGAAAACTGGTATTTATAGTTATTAATGGTTTTAAACTATTTTAATTTTTTTAAATGAGAGCTTGATACTTTGCCAATTGGACTGTTTCCTTTCTTAAATACATTGTTGAACTTTGTAATTATTGTTAATGGTTGTAAACTATTTATTTCATGTATGCATATCATTTTTGAAAAGAGGATTCCTCTAAGAAAAGAATAATACTTAAAAGGTAAATTTTATTAAACAGCTGAATTACATAGAAGTTACATAAAAGCTGAATTATTCGAATAAAAAATAAGAAAATAAAAGATAATTAACGATAAAAAAAGTTAAATTTCACTAAAAAGCTGAATTATTGAATAAGAAAATAAAGAAAACAAAAGATAATTAAAGATAAAAAGAGTTAAATTTCATTAAAAATTTGAATTATTGGAATATAAAAACTGCTTAAACTAGCAGCTACATAACTATATATCTTAAGAAAAGTTATGAGCAATTCTTCTCAGATACTCTAAAATATCTCTGTTCTCAAACTGTAGCAACACTGATTTTATACGAGCATCAGCTTCTCGGAATTTCTTCAATTTTATGGGCGGTGTTTGATCAGCAATCAACTGTTCGTAATGAAGATCGACGTCCTCGTTGCACCCTTTTCAAACTATCGATAAACTTGTTGAATGTTGCATCCCTAGTTCATTTTGCAGCCTACGATGAGCAGCTTCGGCATAATTGTTGGTTCTATCCTCATCATTTATGCATCGTTCGTAAACATTCCAAATGTGTAACGGAAAAAGGGGAGAACGTCTGCCATTGCCCCTTCTGTTCATTTTTCCAGCCAATCTAGAAGTTCGAGAAGTTTCTGTGGAAGGTCATCTGCTAATTCCGTTATAGCTGCTGAAATACGATCGGGTGGTACAAATGCTAAGGCAATTATCATTTTAGCACGCAGAGCAAAACTGGCATCAGTATTGTATTGGTGAGATAATCCCAAACATGTTAATTTTTTGTAGACATTCTGCGCAAAGTGGAAAAAACAGCCCCTAATATTAGTAGATGGGAAATAATATTGAAGACTTTTGAAATGCCCTATTTCATAATCACAGTATATTACTTCTGGCTGCAGACTTATTGAATTTCTAAAAGCATAGAAAGCAATTTATCATAAGTTGTACTTAGATTATTTGGAAGTAGCGCATAGATAAACGGATGCATACCACCGTGCATCTCACCAAGAATCACATACACGATAAAAAACGGTGGTGTGATTTTGAACATCCCATCAACAAAAACATTCTTTACTTCCTTAAGTAAATGTGTATTGCTTTCCTTTCCAAATATGATGATTCTGCAGGATGAATCTTGGTTATCTGCTAGAAGAAATTTTCCGATCCATAATTTTGAATATCAACAGGAATAACCAATTCTTCTAAAGATGTAGGATTAGGAGGGTATGCAGACAAAGCTTTACGTTCTCTTCTCACCATTTTTCGCAAAGCGCTATGACTAGGCATAACTCCTTGGTATG
>NC_061087.1:53395649-53488628 GCF_015104395.2 Macrobrachium nipponense
GTGCGAAAGGTATATGAGGGTGAGAGGCGACATGAACTTTTAACCTCTCCGGCGGTGTAGTAGGAAAAGCTTCACTGACGTTCCGGCCTGGGTTTGAAAGGATCCATAGGTTCGCGCCCTGGTCAAGGCAAATCTATTATCGAGAAAAATTCCCCTTCGGGGTTAAGCACTATATGAAAATATATTAATGCCGAGGTAGAGCGAATTAGATATTAAAGGACATTGTAGCTCGATATATGTATATGAATCACGGAAATGTGATATGACTTATAGATTGGCTACGTGCTGTCAAAAGCACTACAAACACTACCGGAGTCGAGGTGGGTTGATGTTGTCTCCAAACCAACTAATTACCTGCGCGCGAAAGGTATATGAGGGTGAGAGGCGACATGAACTTTAAACCTCTCGCGGTGGTGTAGTAGGAAAAGCTTCACTGACGTTCCTGGCTTTGAAAGGATCCATAGGTTCGCGCCCTGGTCAGGCAAAAATCTATTATCGAGAAAAATTCCCCTTCGGTTAAGCATATATGAAAATATATATGCCGAGGGTAGAGCGAATTAGATATTAAAGGACATTGTAGCCTCGATATATGTATATGAATCACGGAAATGTGGATATGACTTATAGATTGGCTACGTGCTGTCAAAAGCACTACAAACACTACCGGAGTCGAGGTGGGTTGATGTTGGTCCAAACCAACTAAAATTACCTGCGCGCGAAAGGTACTATATGAGGGTGAGAGGTGACATGAACTTTTAACCTCTCGCGGTGGTGTAGTAGAAAAGCTTCACTGACGTTGTTCCTGGGTTTGAAAGGATCCATAGGTTCGCGCCCTGGTCAGGCAAATCTATTATCGAGAAAAAATTCCCCTTCGGTTAAGCATATATGAAAATATATTAATGCCGAGGTAGAGCGAATTAGATATTAAAGGACATTGTAGCTCGATATATGTATATGAATCACGGAAATGTGATATGACTTATAGATTGGCTACGTGCTGTCAAAAGCACTACAAACACTACCGGAGTCGAGGTGGGTTGATGTTGTCTCCAACCAACTAATTACCTGCGCGCGAAAGGTATATGAGGGTGAGAGGCGACATGAACTTTTAAACCTCTCGCGGTGGTGTAGTAGGAAAAGCTTCACTGACGTTCCTGGGTTTGAAAGGATCCATAGGTTCGCGCCCTGGTCCAGGCAAATCTATTATCGAGAAAAAATTCCCCTTCGTTAAGCATATATGAAAAAAAAATATATTAATGCCGAGGTAGAGCGAATTAGATATTAAAGGACATTGTAGCTCGATATATATATATATATATATAGTATATATATATATATATATATATATATTTACTATCAACTAAAAATTCTCCATCAGTTAACATATATGACATTAGCTAAGACGTGACCGATCTGCCCAGGTCTAAAGATTGTCACCGAATAATTTGAGACTAAATAATATGTTAATAGTATACGGTTTTGCAACACCTACATCCTTTATACCCTACCATCATTATATTAATGCACCAATGCACACATTCACTGCATTTCATTTCACATGATTCACTTTCACCAAGAGTTTCAGAAACAGTATAATAAATATGTTAAAATATGAGAAATATAGCAAATAAAAATACTTTCTATTAGTAGTCTAGATGGTTGAGAGGGGCGGAGCCGAGTGGCCCATCACACTCAAATACTGGTAACTCAACTAAGTTATGCCTTAAATACAAATCCTGTAGTATTAGATTAGCTTATCCAGTAATGTGTTCTTAGCATAGATTAATGAATAAAATAATACCATTGCAAAATTGATGCTTTGATGACTCACAGAACCCACGGCTATAAAACCTGGTATGTAACATCTTTGTGACCAGATTCGTATATTATTGGTAATACAGGTAATTATAGTCCACTCAATCTAGAGCAAAAATAGATGCAGCCAAGCACAAGTTGGTAGAGTAGGGATTTACGGTTTCGTGATCCTTTGCCAGATCCAAATAACATGAAACGTTTACTACCATTATTTAAATAATGGATCCAAGTGATTTAAGATGGAGAACAGAACGACAGATGGAGAGAGATAGAGAGAGAGAGAATACAGCTGCTTATAGGATAACGAAAAAGAAGGATATTTCCGTCTGAATAATATTAATATGAATAGTCAGGTCCAACAATATTTAAGGCTTTTTTACATAGAAAATAATAACGATTTAAAACAATACTAGAAGAGTAGATTTCATAATAATTATTTACCAAAAAATATACAATAACATATTTCTTAAAGCAGAAGGTCTCAAATATATCCATCAGATTAATAACTCTCACTTCTCTTCTCTTTTCTCTCTCTCTTCTCTTCTCTTTTCTTTTCTCTCTCTCTTCTCCTCTCTTCTCTTCTCTTCTCTCTCTCTCTCTCTCTCTCTCTCACTCTCTGTGTCTTTGTCCATATATTTGATTCGTTATTGTATTTCTCTGCCTGGTTACCATAATTTCCCTCCTCCTCCCATTCGAACCATTCTACTTATGTACTGGTTGTTTGAACAAGGCCACCTTTCAGTGCAAGAAGGGCATGATCTCTCAGAGCCAGGTTTGGCTGGGCGACGCCGGTTTTGTTGCTGGCTGTACATCGTGTAGGAACAATTTTCTATTTTATTTTATGCATTGCTTAACTAACAGGAATGTAAACATGAATGCACTGCAACCTTCATCGGTAGAAAGATGATTAACATTACACGTGTGTGGGCAACATTTACAATTTAATTATTCCCAAAGCAATAGAGTAGGTAATCAGTATTCACATCATTGTTTTTAAAGCATCATGCGCTTACATGGAAGTGAAGGTGGAGCAATTTTGATACCTTGAACTCTAACCTGGTCCTCAATCCAGATATACATATATTCATTTCTTACTTGGCTGCTTTTATTTTCTCAACATTGCCGTATTTTGTAGCCTGTGTTCAATAAATGAGTAAAATGTTTTAGATGTCTAAAATTTTCAGTGCACAGGCAAATTATTGTCTTGTGATCCTCAGCCTCATCTCCTTAAGACCGGTTTAACCTGATAGTAACAAATTAACACTGATCCAGTTCAACAATGGAATTTGGAATTCATCATGCCAAAAATAACAACACTACTAGTAATTTTTTTTTTCTTAGAATGTTCATATTGGTTTGACTCTTGGATATTTGATGAATAGCCCAGGTGATCCAGTCCCTATATGCACAGGATGCAGAGTACAGTAATACTAACAGCTAATTTATTTTCCTTTTTTCCAAATTTTGGAAACAAATCACTTTAAGAAGTTTGTCAGAATCTCCATAACGAAAATATTAAAAAGCAATAACTTTAATCAAAACTTCATTATCGACACATAAATGGTATTCACTTGGATTTCACACATATTTTCTAAGACTGCCAGAGCAACCCAAACCCCATTAATTCCATAATTAATAAAAAAAAATTCCGTTGTTAACATCTGGAAGCTAATTGCTACTTCTGGGTTCCTTTTTAGCATTTAGGAACTTAATTATAGTTTTCATTGTCACGAATTTTTCTCGAAGAAGACAGTAACTTCGGTTTGAGCCCTGACGCTCTGGGCTAGATGGATAATCCTAAAAGAAATGACTCGGAACCAGAATTAACATTAGACAGCCATCCAAACACGTATGAATTTTAACAATTTTATTACAAAAATTGGAATCTGATAAAATGACCCAGCTACCCATATTTACGTTAAAGACCAAGCAACAATGAAATCTAGCTCACTCAAACTGGTGACCACTATGCTAACAAAGAATGGACCTCGTGGCCCTTGAAACAAGTGCATTGGAAAAATTACAGGAAATTAGTAAATAACTCAAAATTACGACTCTCGCAACATAATGCATTCTGTGTTAATCACAATAGTTCATTACTGGTCAAGATGTTAATCTTACAAAAAAATAATTAGAACATTTCTGAATGTGGGTAGGTCGTAGGCAAACTCACTTAACAGTTCGTTAGGCCTCTGGGCGTCCAAAAATGGTTAAGTCCCCTGGGGCGTGTATACAACCCAATATAAAAACGTCCATAGTTCTATTATTATGTAAATAATAATGAAAAAGATCATATATCTAAGAACTTTGTTTAATAGTTTGAATTGCTTAGAAGTGGATGATATTAATATAAAGTAACACAAAAAATCATAAGATTATGAAGAATTAAAGCAATGTTGATTCAAATCACAGTTATTGTGAAAATACCCACAATCTCCATTACAATATAGCTGGGATCAGATATCAGTGATTCGAGCCCGGGACCGTCATAATGGCTTGTTTTTGCGACAGTCGCAGGCCTTAGGCTACAAAAAAAAAAAAAAAAAAAAAAAAAAAATCAGCTGATTACAACAGTGCGACATATGCAATGTACAATTATGACAGCATTACGTACATCGAGACGAGATTCACGACATACGTAGTCGCACACGTAATATGTCACCAATGATCTAGGCCACACCGACTTTTAACAGTTTTTTGGGGACGATGACTGATGTAAAGGCAATTACGTCAGACATAAGTTAATTATGACATATCTAATACACAGTCAGACATGCTACAACAAACATAAACTGTATCGTGAACGTGTTGGAATATATACGTATATAAGCAGGTGGTAGGAATTTGGCATTCATTCCCGTTCTATGCGCTGACAGAGGCACAAGGTGGACGAACACGAAGTTTTGAAGACCCAGCAATATCTGAACCTGATATTAGACAACTAGATGATCCCGAGTTAGCACTGGCCATGTTGGATCATTACTATGCCCTGTCGATGTTAAGAGTAATGAAAGTGCTGCAGGATCGAAAGGGCAAGAAACACAAAAGATACGGAAGGAGATGCTGGATGTGGCCCTACTTACAAAGAAGAGAAGAGAAAGGTTACCACGAAAACTTGATGAGAGAATTGGCAATTGAAACTCCAGGACTGTACTGCAACTTCACCAGGATTACAGAGGAGCTTTTCAATGAGATTGTTGAATGTGTGTCTCCCTACATAAGAAAGAACTGAAATTCGGGAGAAGGCCCATTGAGCCAGGGCTGAGAGTTGCAATTACCCTGTGTTACCTCTACAGGCCTTCCAATTCCGAGTAGCTGCCAATACAATCTGCAGTATTGTGCCTGAAACTTGACGGGCCATAGTGACTGCCTATGAGGTGGTGCAGTTACCCACGACCCCAGAGCAATGGAAGGAAGTAGCCCATGGTTTTAAAGAGTGCTGGAATTTCTCACTCACAATAGACGGGAAACACGTCCGAATCTAGAACCGAGTGAAAGGAGAACGTCATTACTACAACTATAAGAAATTCTATTTTGTATTTAAATATTTGACTCCAAGTTCATGTATGCCTTTGCTAAGACACAGCTGTGTCAAATGCTTGATCGGAATGAAGCCAATCTACCTGCCTCCCGAAAGATTGCCAAATAAGATTGAAGATAAACCCCCAGTCCCCTATTTCCTCATTGGAGATGATGCCTTCACTCTGAAGAATTGTATGATGAAACCATACCCTGCATGAAATCTGACAGCACATAAGCGCATCTTTAATTTCCGACTGAGCCGGGCAAGACGTACAGTGGAGATGCCTTTGGCATATTAACAAACAGTTAGATATTGTTCACAAATATTATATTGTTTTTTTTTGGTTTGCTTGTTTATAAGCTTATTAATAAGGAACGCCTTTTGTAAACTATTTCTTTTCTACAGAAATAATACGTATTATCCTGAAATACCTTTCGTATACCATCTCATAATTAAATCAATATTTTTCATTTGTTTCCCCAGATTCAGAGTATTTCACGCCACCATACATCTTCGGCATGACCGTATCGAGTCTTTGGCGTCGGGCGTTTGTGTGTTGTACAACTTAATTGTAACAACATAGCCTAATGCAACAAATGAGGCAGATAAGAAGACTCGGTGACACATGAGGCCATACCTGTTCACACGGGGTCTGAATGACGTAACTTGATTGCCGAACCTGACTCACCCAAGCCGTCTGAGAGGAACCATGGTTTGCAAGGCTCAACGAGATCACCTTCGTGATTATTTGAACTCCCCAGCAGGCTCCAATGATTGGCAAGATTCAGTTATATAAAACAAGAAAGCGATAGAACATTCCTGTACATACTTTATAAAATTAAATTGAAATAACTTGGTAAATATTATTAAAATAAATTTTGAAATTCTAAAATTTTTATATTATTACCCAACACATTTTCTTGTGAGCTGTATTCGGCGTCATATTTATTTGTAAATGACATTCTGAAACTATTTCAAGAAAACAGCAAATCTAAAATGCTACTTTTACTTAAAATAGAAAATGCCTTTTCATTTATTATAAGTCAGAACATTCTAATAAATTGTATTGGTTGTAATTAAGTCACTTACATATATGTATGTTTTTAAGGAAAACATTCAGTGAAAGTCCTGATAAGAACCGGAAAAATAATTAGATATATATTATATATACTATATAATATATTATTATATAACATAAGATATATATAGATATATATGTATATGATTATAATAATATATAATATATATAGTATATATATTATATTATATATATATTTATATATATATTAGTATAGTATACGAGAAGTTCACAGCGTATATGAAAATACTGAAAATCTTGAATCCTGCCCTTGAATTTTCTTCCGTAACCTTAAAGGGGAACTTCTGGTTAATAGCCATTAAATTTCGACAAACAGAACTTTTACTAACGTAAAAGATGAGCCATTGCTCGAATCTGTACGTAATCCCATTTTTTTATCATTTAATTTCAAATTAGCGCCGAGGTACTTCAATGGAGAGCGCCATTTATCCCGGATTCAACTATGTTGCCATCTTGTGGATTAGTACCGATGACGTAGTGCCGCCCGCGGTCGTCTCACAACAAGCACAGCAAAGCATTCGTCCTCGGTATTGTCCTCGTGTTTTAGGTCAATTGTCATTCAAATAGCGTCAATTATGCCAACTTATATGGCGTTTGGCTATGCCAATACTTCTGGCAAATGTCCAAAAGGCATATCATACCACAGGATTCCGAGAAATAGAGAGAAATCAAGTCGCTGGCTGATGGCTCTTCGACGGGTGGATATCAACATCAAAAGCTTTCAACCTACGACACAAACCGTTGTCTGTTTGGACCATTTCTTGCCAACAGATTTAAAAGATAAGATTAGGAGCAGGTTATTATGTATGGCTATGAAATTTACATAATATGTTTTGGAAACTTAATTCCTCTCTCAACATTATCAAGGTAAGCTAGTATTGCGATTAGGAAAGTGTTTAGTACATACATATAAAAATTTAACAATAGGTATTATATTACAAAGATGTACATATTTACATTAAATATGTACATCTTTGTGATATAATAAATATTGTAAAATGTTTATATTATGTATGTACTAAACATTTTCCTATTAGCAACTGGGAATCAAAATAAAGTTTGATTGAGAGTTAATCAAAATTTAAATGAATAGTTGCAGAAGTAAAGGTGTTACAAGAATTCGCATGAAACATTATCAGAGAAAACAGTTGCAAGAAGTTACCTTATTTTTTTGTTATTCTTAACACAATAACAAAAAGGTGAACCAACAGGAAAGCAAAATAAACTATTTAGTACTAGAAGCCGTTGTGGTAATGTTTGTTTGTTTGTATGGTGTTTTTACGTTGCATGGAACCAGTGGTTATACAGCAACGAGACCAACAGCTTTACATGACTTCCGAACCACGTCGAGAGTGAATTTCTATCACCAGAAATACACATCTCTCACTCCTCAATGGAATGGCCGAGAATCGAACCCGCGACCACCAAGGTGAGAAGCAAACACCAAACCAACCACGCCACTGAGGCGCTAGCGTTGTGGTAATGACACATGAAGTACTACGAGGCGTATTAATCGAAGAGGTCAGACTCGTCGTACAGGGAGACATGCTTTCGAGGAAACTTTCATTTGTGCCTTGGCTAAGATTAGGCAGTGTGAGAGGCAAGGGCGGTGTCATGACTTGCATGGTTGTTGATGATCCAGGAAAACTGTTTGCCCAAGGTACAGACTTTCCCCCTGAAGTAGAGCTATTTGCTGCGGCGACAGGCAGAAAATGGTTCCAGTTTCGAAGGTAAGATCTTGACAGAACAAGGTTGTCAAATGCACAGGCACAGGCTAAGGCATGAAGGATGACGAAGGCTGAGGCCCGGAAGATGTCGAAGGAATACCAGGATGAGACATGATACGTTTGGGTGGCAAAGTGTCTTCCTGCATTACCCGAAACACATCCCTCGTATGTGGGAAGTTTAAATGAAACCTTCAAACCTCCCGCATTCGATGCCTTCTTCAGTTTCTCAAACAAAAACTCGAGTTTCATCCGCAAGCGGGAATCGAAGAACGGATCAATTTCACCACACTCCTTCGGAAGCCTCTTGAGGTATATTCTCCAACACACCTCTCTGGGATCTGGTTCATTGACCCGTTCAGTGAGTTTCTACCTGGCAGATTCAGCATGTGCAATCACTTTAAAAAATTATATATATTATTATATATATATATATATATTATATATATATATATATATATATAGTGAGAATTGAAGGGGGTTGTATCAACCAGTAGACATCTGTCTGTGCGAGGTGAAGCGAATATAGGAATAAAGAATTATCCTTCACCTCGCACCGACAAGTATATATATATATATATATATATATATATATATATATATATATATATATATATATATATATATATACATTATTTTTACAAATAAAATGTTGAACACAATAATTTGTTTGCAACAAATTTCAATTTTCCACAATACAAAATTAATACAAACCATATCATATGATTAATTATAATACAAGTTTCCTGACTTTTATTTTTCCAATGTAAATACATATTACTTTGGCTTGATGACATATATACATATATATATATATATATATATATATATATATATATATATATATATATATATATATATATATATATATATATATATCTATATATATATATATATATATATATATATATATATATATATATATATATATATATATATCTATGTATGTATGTATATATATATATATATATATATATATATATATATATATACATATATATATATATATATATATATATATATATATATATATATATATGTCATCAAGCAACCAAAGTAATATATATTTACATTGGAAAAATAAAAGTCAGGAAACTTGTATTATAATTAATCATATGATATGGTTTGTATTAATTTTGTATTGTGGAAAAATTGATATGTATATATATATATATATATATATATATATATGTATGTATATATATGATATATATATTAATATAATAAGTATTATTTATTTAAAAATAAAATAATATATTAACATTATATAATATTATATATATATACCATATATATATATATATATATATATATGTATATATATATATATATATATATATATATATATATATATATATGTGTGTGTCATCAAGCCAAAGTAATATATATTTACATTGGAAAAATAAAAGTCAGGAAACTTGTATTATAATTAATCATATGATATGGTTTGTATTAATTTTGTATTGTGGAAAATTGAAATTTGTTACAAACAAATTATTGTGTTCAACATTTTATTTGTAAAAATAATTTAAATATTATAGCATTTTAGTTTTAAATAAAAAATAATAAAACAATACGTATTGAAAATAATGAAATATTTACCTGGCCAAGGGCAACATCTTCAGTCTGGGTGTCAAATTCTTCCGCTTTGTCAGATTTTTTTGCCTCAATGGCGAGGATGATGGTCATGTCCCCATCATCACCACAAACATCAACATCGTCTATGACAGGGGTATCAGGAAGGGCATGGGCAGCAGTAGCAACAGATTGTAGGGAAACAAAAATGGAAGTTTATCAATATATTTGGAAACAGCATATATGAAACATGAAAATATCCTACATGATTATTTAATAATCAGGAAAACTTATCAAAACAAACAAACCAAGAGTCTTTGGTTTCTTCTGATGGACAATGTGTTTCCCGTAGAAGCTGATAACCGGTAGGATCTAATTTTCCCTGTCTGACAGAGGCCCCACTGCTCCATGGCCGCTCCTGGTCCTTGCCAACCAGTCATACCTCGTTCTCATCGACTTAAGCCACGTGACAAGCTGTGCACAGGTCAAGGGTGGTCTGAAGGACTGGGCCTTTTCTTCCAATAGGAGCGTCTTCGCCACTTCCTTGAATTGAACCATGCCCCCGTTGTAGGGGAAGGGGCGCTCCTGCAGCCATTCCCCTAACATCCACTCATAGGCGTCTGACAGGAAGATACATGGAGTTACCTTCCTACGGTCTTGTTCAGATCCTTCACTAACCCCCTCTGCATCTGTCATAGACTCGTCATTGTTGGCAAGGATATCCAACTCAGAGTGAGTTTCTAAGACTCATTCCTAATCAAAGTCAGTTGGGGCCAAATGATGCTTCGAGACAAAGAATCTTTGCTGAAATAGAACTGAAGGAGGTCATCTGAACTTGTCTGGGGACAGCTGCTGGGTGGCTGCTGAAGATGTACTCGGCTCTGAAACCACCTTCTTCCTCACCACCTTCACAATGTTTTGAGGCATGATGGTCCAGCAAAGGCCACAGCGAAAGCACATAGCCAGGAAAGCACCAAAGGTCGCTAAAGATTAAGCTGGAGTGATGACCTGGCGTGTGAGATGCTGCCTTTTATAGCTGGAAACGCACGTGGCACAATGTGGCTAATGCACACCCCCTCCGCACAACTTGAGGGGTTGCCAAATACATCATGTATGTCATAATGGACACTGTACATCGAAATTGCTACTTACATCTGCTGTAATCAAATTACGTCAGTCGAAACAGCATTTAGACACTCGTACGTCAGAAGAACTCTTGAGTAGGTTGGCATGAATGGAGACTTGACAGTTGTCATGGCTCGACCCCGACAACTAAGTGAAACAGTAAGTTATTGCAATCACTCAGCGGACATAGTGAAACTCAATGACTGTGTGAGGAAACATGGAGAATTGATCGTAACTCGATCATGATATGGCTTTTACGACTGTTGCGGGCTCGATTTGCCACTGTGTGATCCAGCCTTATCATCAAAAGTTGAACTAAAGATATAATTTTTCATTAAAATGAGAATAATAAATTGTAAATAATTAGAATAAATAATTGTAAATAAAATAATAAATCCATATATGATGATAATAAAATCTATAAAATACTAAATGAATTAACAAAATAAACAAATAGAATACAAAATGTTATGCTAAAACACACTGGAAGCAGCAATTTGTTCCATATCTATATCGTAAGAGTAGGTTAGCTGTGTTAGTCCTGTGGAGTGACTGGACACCCAGAAAGCATGCACAAAGGTGTATCTCTAAAGACGATTGAGCTGCAGCTAAACATGACATGTGTCACACACCAAAGAGTCAGGAGACTACTGGGAAAGAGAAAAATCATAAAATCAAAAACACTGAATTTCACAACAGGCAAGTAAGCTTCTATCAATCACAAAAGAATTTTAGACGTGATCCATGTCTGTATCTCAAGGGATGGCAGAGATACTGCCAATATTCTAATATCAGGACTTAGCCACAAACCACTGTTGGCTTTAGAAGAAGCACTTACCACAGGTTCAGCTCTGAGCGGTTGTCTGAAGAAGAGGAGGATGCTTGAGTTATTGTTGTTGTTAGATTCAGTCAACTCTTTTGTCTGACACGGCCTCTTGCTTTTCAGCAGCCTGTAACTGATGATTGGTGTTTGTATACTTCTCTGAAACATACAATTCAGCTCAATTTACCACTGGGCCAGAATGTAAATAAGTAGTGGGAGATAGAGTGTTATAGAAGCAAGTCCCAGTAAGTAGGAGAGTGTGGGAAGGAAAGAATAAAATTTGAGTCAGAGAAAAAAGATGGGCATCAAAGTTTCCTTGGTATGTGATGAATGTTGGTGGTGATATAGTAAATGGATGATATTTTGCTTATACCTGGGATGGCTGTATGCCATTTAGGTATTTCTCACTTGAGTGGCTCAGTTCCTGGCAGCCTAGCTCTTTTCTGTACTGCTCATGAAAGTATCAGAAGAGGACAACAGAAGGGATTGGATTCTTATGTGAGGCAGCTGCTATTGGAATTGAACAGCAGGTGCTTGGGTTTGAAGGTTTGGATGAGGTGAGGTTAAATGCAGCTTAGCAGTGTTTCTCTATCAGTTGGTTTCCTGTTAGTAGTTTGAAGAGAGTGATGATCCCTTCAAGTCTGAGTGTTATGCAACTTTCTCTGATTGATTTGGGACCATCTTGGCTGGCACTGGCTGAGATATCGAAGGGGGAAGGAGAAGGGTGTGAGGAATGGGTCTGGGAAGAAAGACGGTCAACTTTGGAGGTTGACAAGTGGGTTAGGATTAGAAGGAAGGGAAGGGGCAAGCACTGTTTCACTTGGCACTGATCTATAAAGGGTAGGCACTGTTTCACTTGGCACTGACTTGTTGTTGGCCATCTTGTGTAGTGCTACTTCAATTCTTTGCTGTAATTTAATTCTGGTCATTTCAGTTTCTTGCTTGGGTTTTGAAAGTGGGGGATGTCGAGGAATTGTTTTCATCTTTACAACTTTTTCGAGTTTAAATTTACACCGCTTGTTCCAAGCATGGTGTTGAAGAGAACAGTTTGGGCATTTACTTTCTACAGTTTCTCCTCTCTTGAAAACATTAGGGCACTATTTTTTAGTTTGTGGTTTGCTTCATATACCACACCTCGCTGTGGCTGTGCAGCAGCTGCTGTGGTGTCCAAATCTATGCACTTGTAGCATCATAATGGCTCAGGTATAAAGGCTTCTGTAGGGAATGATCACCATATTCCATGGGAAACTTGGTTGGGAATATCTCCTTGCCAGGTGGCAATGATTTTTCTTGTGGGAGTCCCCAACTTTGCAATACATCTCCATCCGTCTAGAACATTCCACAGCTGTAGAATGGGTTCTATAGGCAGAGTAAGTGGGCATTTACAAATGACTGCTTTTCTAACTTTCTCAGATGGATCAGTTAGTTAAAAAGCGGTGTTGACTCATAGAAATTCTTCAGTTTCTCTGGTTTTTGGTGTGATGATCATATCGCCAACTAGATTGGGTTTCACTGACATGCTTAGGTGTGGATTTTGTTTTTCGAGCTTTGCTACTGATGCATAAGCAGACAGTTTTTGGGCAGACACTCAATATTTTGGAAAGGGATTAGGCGTTTTCCTCAGTGATTTCTTCTTTTTATGAACAATAGTCCATCCTTCAGCACTGGATTCAGTTTCATGCCATAGGAGAGCATGGTGTCACTGAATTTTCGTCGTTGGAGGAGATGTCATCCTGTAACTGAGAAGCAGGAGGGCTTGATGGCTCAGGTTTTTCATCTGTTGAAAGTGTTTCTGTCGCTGTCTTCTACATCGGACATCTGCTTCTGCTAACGCATCGAAAACGGCCAGTTTGGGATTCCATGATCGGGAGCGACAACTGACGACGACTGTACGGCGGATAAATCGAAACTGATGCTCGAGCAGAAAGATTGAGCCGGCCTTATGCTGGCACGGGAGCTTTTATACCGTGGTTCGGGACTGATTCACGAATATTCGAACATTTTGCAACTATAAAGACAATTATTTTCTCGAAACTGTGATCACAGAAGCTGTCCTAAATTAATAGTGTTGGCATCGGCGCACGTTACAAAATTTTACAACATTACACAAAGAACATATCATCAAAAAGGGTCAAATAAGGCTTCGCAATTCGACCACGTCACTCTCTCGGGCATACGATACTCATTCAGCTGTTGGGTTCAAGAAGCGCAATAAAGGCTATTTAAAACGACTAGACGGAAGCTTTATGACAGCAAATAGCCAGTTGTAAATTTTCGTCGACATTCATGTTGCAAATAACCTCTTACAACACTGGACAAATTTGGAATCCAAGAAGAGTCCGTCTTTGGATATAGTGCATGCAATGACGGCAACTTATAAACCTATTTGCTTGGTGTTTATAGTTGTATCTCGTACAACTGTTTTTCGTTCATGCTTGCTTCATAGTTTGAAGACTCTCCTTCATAATCATTACGTGGGATTTCGGCTCTCTCGGCCTGTTGAGAAGGAAAACCAACAGCTCAAAATCTGAAGATTCAAGTCCTGTAAGAAACTTCATAATTCAGTCATTCCTGAGTTCTCTGATACTGGCGTCTTTTATATAACTATGGTCTGAAGCACTCTCCAGATTCTGGAAAATCTTACTGAAATATGTAATATTTCTTTCTTCGCTGACAATTTGGTTGTCATATTTTCTCAATACATTTCCCATTTTTGTAAATACTTCTATTTCTATCAAATTTTGTTTTGTTTCGATAATAGAAGATGAAATATTATTTAGGTCAAAGATCTTTATTAACGTTTTTGTGTTGTGGTGACCTGTAGACTGTTTACAGACATTAAGGTTATGGTAAAGAGCATTTAGAAGGAATGATCATAGGAATGCAATAAGGAATTGTGCAGTGTGAAAAGATATCTTTATGGTATTCTTAATTTTGATAGGTTACCATAGGCATTCAGTTTAATTTTTGCTTGAGAACATTATTCAGTGTCAGCAAAATACAATAAACTCTAGGGTGGGTATTTTCAGGAAAACTATCTGAGTCCCATCCTTCCATATTATGTTAATGCTTTCATAGATTTTGAAGTAACATACAATTCTGTAACTAAAATCTTGGCCATTTATTTACTTTGGTCACTGGAGCTAAACAAAGTACCATTGCACTTGAGGAAACAATTATGGCCCATTTTCCATATATTACTCACGTGAGAACGCTTTTTACTGTTAAGCCCTGCTGTACAGGTAACAGTAACGTGCAGTGAAGGTATCATATAGACTGTTTTATCCTAGTCTGTCACATGAACTTCGAATTGCATTGTTTATTTTGTATATCGTTTTCTTGCTTTGATAGTTAAACAGTATCAATGGTAAGTAAAAATATTAAAAAATATGAGCAATAAAGACTATTTGTACCTTACAAGTACAGAGGAATTTCAAGCAATGGTACCTTGAAATTTTGAGACTCGGAAGAAAGGCTACTGTTAGTACTCCTTCAACAAAGTAAATACCTAATTCTCCCAGTGTTCGAGTGATTGCTTTCCAATATCGTTCATGCTGAGAGTAGGTACGCCTCAATAGAAGATTATCTATTCTCATAAGAGACTGATGACCTTAATACTTGAGATTTTGTAGCCTTATCAGAATTACCAGTGATAACAGATAACAGAGGTAAGCACATCTAGTCTTAAATAAACGAAAATGACATCATCTATGATTTATGCAAGAACAAGATCATTAATAAATTGTGTTCATGGCCCAGCATGCTATAATATATAACTGTGAATACATATTTCTGACAAAAGCATACGACTAGTTGACCAACAAACAATTTGTTGTTAGAGCGACGTGCACTAAACCATAAGTCAAATTGACTGTGTACAGCATAGATAAACTCAACAAGATAACCAGTAAAGCTGGATTTAGTCACGACTCAAGGCTTCTCTGAACTTTGCAAGTTGAATATAAAACGATCACAGGCCATGACTACTTCAATATGCACCATATTACAATGATATGATAGCAGCTATACATCATCATTTGTGTTTGCCCATCAACAAATACAGCGGCCGCACTGAACAGAATCAAAATTAAATCTATGAATGAAATGTACATATTTATTATTAAAGATCAAAACAGTAATGAGCAGAGATGTCGCGAAAAATGTGAGCTCCATTTTTCCCATCAAGATCTTCACCTACTTTCTCAGCTTAGCAAGGGAAGAAGAAGTCAGGCAGCAGAACAACAGGTTCCTTTTATTTGAGTAACTATATGTAAAGTATTCATGTAGAGCTGCCTAATCCCGCTAACTTTGTCGTTAATAATAACTGAATCTGGTTCTAAATCACATTGATCATAATTCTGGCAAAATAACTACACATTTTAGAGCCCGTGGATTACAAACAAAAGAAAAAACAAGCCCGCAAAGGAGGTGTGATGAGGCTTGGGGAGTGAAATCCGGCCTTCCCTCAAGAGCTGTTGTCGAGGCAGGACAATCCGCATCACCTCGAGGTTCGAGTTCCTGCTATGTCGAACTTATCAGGTTTTTTCACGGATCAATTTCTTTTCCCTTGAATTCATTATGTTGCACAATGTGACTTCCTTTGATTGAGTGTTTTAGCAGTTACTATTCATGAATGTGCTTTTCAGTCGTTTAATTCTATATATTGTAAAGTCAAGTATATCTTAATTTAACCAGACCACTGAGCTGATTAACAGCACTGGCCGAAGGATCAGGTTTTTATTTACTTGCCTAGGAACCAATTGGTTGCTTAGTGACAGGACCTACAGCTTATTGTGGGATCCGAACCACAATATAACGAGAAATTAATTTCTAATCACCAGAAATAAATTCCTCTGGTTCCCCACGGGCAGTAGCGGGAAGCACTCGGGCTACCAGATTGATAGGCTAGTACGCAACCCACTCGTCAGTGAGGAACTTGATGAAACTTTTAAAAATCAGTACCTTTTCACTCGACCTTCGCTCGGGGTTTGTTGACTGTGCCCTTGAGGGGTAAAAGGCGATCTCGCCCCAAAAGCACCAGGAGAGAACCAGAGTCCAGTCGTGGGGTAAAATTCAAGTGATCAATGCAGCCTGTAGATGTACTGTACCTGTTTATTCTATGTTCACTGTCACATTATAGTTAATAATCTAAGCTTTGGGCCGATTATAATACTTCATACATATTTCCAAATAAATCACCATCACATTTAGTGGTCACTAGACTACTTATTACTTACATGATATCTGCACGTTAAGAGTCATTCTTATTTCATATATTCGCCGCCACTTTCCAAGTTAAGAGAACTAAACCAGACATAGTACGTTTGCGCTCACATTAGGTACACTACAGCGTAACCAAACAAAGACTGTGGAAAATAATATGCTATATCACAATATAATTGTAGAATTATATCAGAAGGAATACTGTCTTTGTCTGGTCTGCAAAACCGTACCACAACCCCAGTTACTAGGTCTAAGTCTTCCTTCGATGCGTTAGTGACATTTTCGAGATGGAGCTGTATTTCCATTTTCTAGAACTGACAGATGGTTCACTCATGAAGGAGTTTGATGGTGGCTGTCTGATGCTTTATCTGTAGCCATTTTTTATTGTAATGAAATTCCCCTACTTTGTGTACGAAATGTGTTAGTATTCTATTTTTTCCTGGAATATTCAGAGTATTGTTGCAATTTGCTTTTCTGTGTCTCCTATGTTTTCTGTATTTATGCAGGAGGTGTTCTATGTATATGTATGTACAAGACGATCGTGGGAGATTTTTCATGTTATAAAGTCATAGGACGGGAATACTGTCTTCATCTTAAACTCACACTCACAGAGGGTAGAAACCACCTGCTAGTTGCTATGAGGCAGCCTCTGAACGTGTATAGCTCTGGTAGAAGTCTTTGTCACATACGTGCTAGGGAATATATAATATCCGCATCCGCAGATTATCCGCATTTTTTTATAAATCTGCATCTGTATTGACAAATTCTTAAAGTCTGCATCCTCACTGGCAATATCAGATGCAGAAATGAGGATATCACCCCCGGCTCAGTGGCCAATAGTTCATACTCATACATTGTAGCTAAAACCAGATTTGATTTCATTTTATTTTATCTATTTATTTAGTATATGGATTTTCTGTGTTATTATACAGAATACATGTTACACCATTACCCATTTCACAGTATATACTTTTCAAGTAGCACTGTTATAGCATAGCCTACTTGTTTTAAAGCATATTCGTGTAAGTAATTTTATGTCATTTACAGCAGTTGTAATCTTAAACCTTGGTATTGCATTTTTTTTTATAAAACTCTCTCTCTCTCTCTCTCTCTCTCTCTCTCTCTCTCTCTCTCTCTCTCTCTCTAATGCGAAGAATTGCTTTGAGTTTTATTACCCTTATCATGCAATGAGCATGCCATGATAACCAAAATGTTCGTGTATTGCTGTTACTGTTTGTGCGTTCATATGAAAGTCTACACAGGCATACATGAGCATCACTTATGCTTCTACTTTCACTTAGTACATCGAATATCTATTATGTGGTATCACATAATTTTGAATTATTTGGCTGCAAATCGTCTTTACCAATTAAATATGTCTAAATGATTTAGATTTACAAAGTATCCGCATCCACGAGAGTGGGGTCATCAAATAGGATCCGCAAATTTAAAAGTTTGATATCCACACCGGCATCTGCAAATGTAAAAAACTTATATCCGCATCCACAAATCCCATTTTCAGACATCCGATATATTTCTATATACGTATGTACTGGAATATTTTGTGGGGCTAAAGTTGGCAGGTTTATATCGCGTGAGAGTGTCATTCTTATACGAGGGATCTTGCCGCATTGATCACCTTCAACTCTCTCTCTCTCTCTCTCTCTCTCTCTCTCTCTCTCTCTCCTCATATAAAAGATACCAAGAGGGTGTTTAAATTGGTCACGTAAAGTACATTGCTGTTTGGCACTCATTGAGTGAGTTAGTGTGTGTGTGCAACACTGCAGCATGAAGACGGAATCCATGGTTTTGTGTGTGCTGTTTAGACCGATTTATTTTTTTTTTAGTAATTTCGATTTAGTAATTAAAAAACCGGCCACGTGAAGGTGAAAAGTTTTGGTGCCACTCATATTTACATTTTCATATTTTATGTAATTGTATATTGTGTCATGGTACTGTCCAAATCGTTTGTTGAATTTCATTTTCTTTCAAAACTTAACGTTTTTGCTTTGATAATCTAACATTCTATTTCATAACTAGATTCAAGAATTAATAAAGATTTTACTTCCAAAATATTACAATTCATTTTGAGAATTTCTCTAAACTTTGATTTATGAAGAATAAGTATTTTGTATCTAAGATTTTATGAAACTGCGTTTCATATGCTGATAACCAATGGTAGGAGTGATCATTTTTGTAAGGAATCAGAGAAATAGTTTAATTCTTTTATTTCTTTTTTTTTTAAGTGGTTCGAATAGAGGGCAAAGATTTGCAGTGGAAATACAGAACTTAATAGTGTGAGGTACTATAGTATATTTTATGTTTCAATATTGAAACCTCACATTATTGATGTCTTTTAAAGGATCACTGCTTGCCTTTAGAGTATTCAATCATATTTTTTGCTTACTCGGGGAGTAAGCCTACAAAAAACTTTGTTGTTATTGTTGTTGTTGCGGTGTAGGGGAAGGGAGCCGGTGTGCGAAAGCACTGCGGTAAAGCCTAAAAGGGTCTGAAAGGGTGTTTCGCGTTGAGTTCACGGTACAGGAATTTTAGGATAGGATATTTATGATCTATTTATTAGAATGAAAATGTACAAAATAAGTTATATGCATGTTAAACAGTACAGAAAAGTTACTTCTAAAAAAATATAGTGTATTGATTTTAATTTTCGTTGGTGAAACAATGATACATTTCAATTTATTTGGTGTACTGAATTTAGGTTGCTTATGTTCAATTCCTTTGTACTTCCACTTATAACTCAGAATATATGAATGTGTGTAATTTGTGTCTTTTTTATCTTATACTTGTTGTTAGTATGAGTAGTAGTATTAAACATGAGTATTAATGACGAAGACCATTTGACATGAAGCTAGAAATATAATGTTGACAACTTATGCATGAGGGGAAAATCTTGCATGCGTCCCGAGTAAGCTGGAGGTTGCATCGCACCTTTTTTGTTACAAGAGTTCGGATATCTGGCTGTCTGTGAGGTAGTTCTGAATTCTATATTTGGTAAATGTGTAATACCCAGGTATCTGGAACATCACCGTAATATTATTTCCCTTACCTAAATTATCTCTGTAGCAGTGAGCATCAGGCTGTATTCAGCCCATTAGTTGACAGGAAGTTGATGTGAGGACAATGCTTTGCTCTATTATTTTGGTGAAGTAATTTTCAAAGCCCTCTTGAGAGAGCTAGTCTGAGCCTAAGTGCCATATTTAGTCCAATAGTGGTTTTTGTATCAGCAGGCAGGGCTGTATGTAGCCTGTTAGTTTCTAGGGTTCGATGTGCAAACCATGCTGCGTATAGTACCAAGCAGAGAGAACATTGTGCTTTTGAGCAAAAGGAAGCCAGAGCTAAAGTGCCATAATTAGTCCACTGGTGGCTTATTATTTGGTAGTGCAGGGTTGTATTTAGTTTATTAGTTTCCAGTGTTTTATGTGGGGACCATTCTGGTCTACCTATGAAATGATGGCTCAGAGAATGGCAATTAGGAATAGCATAAAGATAAAAAAGAAAAAAAATGAGATAGAACCATTAATAGACAAATGACAGACAGAGAAAGAGAGAGAGAGAACGAATAATAGAGAAACGAGACAAAGAGAGAGAGAGAGAGAGAATTAGTCACAGGAAGAGTCTTGAAAAATAGCCATAAGAAGCGCTAGGTTTTAATCTAAGCGCGCCCATTAAAATTCTCACCTGTGACCTGGCTTTTGATCTTTCACCGGAAACTCAACAGTTCCGGTGACGTCACTAGTTCCAATTCAATCACACCCAAGGGACGGCGGTGATAATCTTCGACCAATAAGAACCACTACCAGGCGGGACAGTAGCAAATTCTCCGCCTACGGTAGTATTTGAAGAACCTTCCAGAAGGCAAGCAGAGAGCAGAGAAGCAGATAGTAAATAGCTGGGAGCCTAATCAGAAGCTGTGTGGGGTCCAGAACCTCACAGTTGTGGGTTACAAGATTCGAGAAAGACTCACACATCGATTCATCGTCATATACTTAACTTGTAATTTTATGTATGTTTTTAATGGTGTCTTAATGAAGTAAAAACCGTGCTCTGTTTCTTCCTAAGCCTCCTGAGACTCTAACAACTAACAATAGATAAAGCAAAAAACGATAAAGGACCTATAAACTAAAATAAATTAAAGAGAACAAATAAAGAAAAAGAAGAACATGACACCGACTCTGAGAGGTCACCAGAGCAAGGTGAAATATACAAAGGTTGCTCAGAGAACATTTTATTGCTGGGATCTGATCCCCTTTTGACAAGGCATCCAGACGAAGATGTGGTTACAGGGTATCGGTCTGATATGCAGCCAAGACCCACTGACAGGTGATGAAACTAATTTATGAGCACATGACTGGGCTAATTCTCTGTGACTGGGGACCAATCCTGGCTGTTAAACCTAGGTTTCGCTTACACAGACTACATTGCATCGGTAGACAGACTTCCTAACCATCACGTTTGGTTCTTGGTTCAGAAGGTTATTAAGTTTGTGAACTTTTGGTAATACTTACAGATGTCAAGGATGTGAACCAGGAACTTCCTGCCAGAGGCTTGGTCAGTGGTGTAGAATCTGGTGAAGCAGGAATTTATTGAAGTTGTATAGTACCTGCCATCTTTAACCTTTGGTGGATACCCTGCTCATTTTCTCTCCAGCTGCAATTGGAGTGGAGTTTCTCACTGCTTTTCCAAATATTTGGTTGTGTATGCAGATGATGGATGGATGGGATGCCTTTTTTGTTATTGTTTGTTATTGTTTTGATTGATGGATGGATGGGGTGCCTTTTTTGTTATTGTTGGTTATTGTTTTGGTTGATGGATGGATGGGATGCCTTTTTTGTTACTGTTTAGCATTGCATTGAATCTCATGATTGCAATCTGGTCATGATCCTTATTGTCTCTGGCTTTGCAAAAAGCTGTGGTTTGTTGAGAATACTTGTCGTCCACCCTCTTAAGGAGATCTGCTATGTGTATATCTTTCGATTTGGGAGGGGTGGCCGAGATGTTGGTTGAGAGTAGGTGGGGCTATATTTCTCTTGTCGTGTTTACTTTCTTGGTTATCCATTACCATTGATATCTGGCAGCATCAGGAGAAACTCAACTTCATCCTAGGATACCTTTGCTATCTTGTATCCCCTTTGCCACCTTCTTCATTGAACTCAAGACGTTTCCAAGGCACAATTGCACATCTGCTCTATGGAACCAGGCAGATGGTTTAGTCACAGAGTTTTTTTTTTTTTAACATTTTTAAATGGTCTCTTTACCAGGTCATCTTACAACAGTAGGCATGGCCATGGTTTGTCTATTAGTTATTCTGTTAATGGCTCCTTATCAGTAGGTTCCAGTGTAATTAATCCATGACACAAAAACCAAGCTGGGTCTACTGAGAATGACCCTCGGGTCTCGAGGTGTTGCAAGTTAGGGTTGAGAAGCAGTACTTAGTTCAATGGTGGTTTTTGTATCAGTAGTAGAAAGAATGGGGTTTGCAAGCAGTTTTATAAGTTTGATAAAAATTGTTTATTTTAATGCTCGGTTGTCTTTGCATTAATGGGAACCTAACCGATTATTTCCCTGTTGAGAGGTCTGTTAGCCAAGGATATCCATTATCTATGATTCTCTTCGTAATAGCTCAGGAACCGTTATACAGGAAGTTAAGGAGTAAACTGCTCAAGAAAGCTTTAGAACTACCAAATGGACTGAGAATTAGTATTAGGATTTGCAGATGATACGACCATTATAGTTAAGTCTGATGAATCAATTAAAGATTGGGAATAATAAAAGCAACAGGCGCAAGACTTAATTATCAAAAAACAATCATGACAGGAATAGGATTATGGAAAAACAAGGAAGTGTGGCCAGATTTGAGCATAAATGTAACTGTAGGGTCGTTGAAGATACTCGGTGTAATATATGAGAATGATTACGAAGAGGCAAAAGAAGAAAATTGGAAAGTTATAGGAAAGTGTATTGTATCTAATATAGGCCAATTGTATTCTAGGAAACTGTCACTGTTCAAAAGTCAATTACAGTCATTTCAAAAATTTTGTCAAAAGCTTGGTATATGTCCCTTGTGTTTCCATTACCAAGAACGAATGGGAAATCAATAGAAAGATGTACGTATATTTAAGTTTTTATGGAATAGAAACGATCACCCAATAAACAGGCAGACTATGTATTTAAAAAGAGAGAAAGGAGGCACTGGCATGAACAATGTAACCATGAAAGTCAATTCAATATTTTTCAACACATCTTATAAGTCCTTCATAAAAAGAGTAATTGGTTATGAACTTCTTGTGCATTACTGTAAGATGAGGACATCGTATCTTTTGGAGGTTGAACAAAATATGACAGATATAGCAACTGTACCTTCCCCATACTATGATGAGCTTACGGAAGGTAATAAAGATGGAAAACTATCCAAATGTGAACTCTAAGAGAATTCATGGAATTGCATCGAGAGATAAGAAGTTCAAACCAAAAATTGAAGAGAAATGCCCTTAAGTATAGGAACCGCATAGGTGGTGTCTGTTCCACGGAGGTCTATATAGCAGTTCTCTTCACAAAATGTTTTTTTTTATGTCTAGAAGTAATTTTTAGCTTAGGTACGCGATTCTGATATGGGGAGATTTTTTCAAAGATGGCCGCCGGACCGAAATCGGTTGTAACCGAAAATTTGGTAAATGAAGGCTTCCAGAAAAATATTGCAGGAAATCAAAATTATTCAAAAAGCATTTTTACACTCTATTATAGCATTATAGATCCATTTATTCATAAGAAATTTTGTAATATAGTATGGTTTATGCCGAACAACATTTTGTCTGTTTAGTAGTAAAAATTTGTCTCTAACTCGAAAATGAGTGCTTCTAGAAAAAATTACAAGATTCCAAAAATTGTTTAAAATGCACATCTAAGCTTGATAATGACAATCTTGTGTGAGAAAAATTCTTTATTGCAGAATATCTTCGGTTAAACAGAAAAAAACGAGAATTATCCCACTACAATTGAGTTTTTATACATCGCAATCACTCCTACGTTTACATGAATCTTAACAAAAGCAAGATCTGAAATATGCTATTGCATTATTCTACATCTGCATATATTTATTGTGGAACAAGTCTTGCAATTATAAGGGAAAGAACAATCTTCAGGTAGCTGTTGTAGAATGATTTGAGGATTCCAGCCTTCCTCTTCTATATAACCAAAATGATTTGGGTTTTGAAAGCATTCTTTGTCGTATAATATACTCTACCATCTATTGGCTTGAAGAAAAGCTCTTTTGATGTGTAGCTTGAAAGAAGTGGAAGCTTTGTAAAATCCAAATTTTTCATGCATTGTTGTTGAAAGGCGCGGAGGTCTTCCATTTTCTTGAATTTTTTTTGTCAAGACTCTTGTTGAGTACTCTTCAGCATTTTGTATTATCATATCTGACCATTCCGCTCTTGCAAAGTCTTGATAAGGTAAGCATAGTCTTTAGCCCTCGCAAGACTACGACTACGACTTTACCCGAAGTGTCACAACCACTAAGTGAATGAACTGCAGGAAAGGTTCATATTATTTGTTTTTCTACTATTTCACATAGGTCATGTACTGGAATGTATCTTGTTGTTTGTCCTTTTCCAGAAAGGGTCCAAAGTTTTTTGGAAGTCTTCTGTGTCCGATGATGCTATAGCAGATTTTCTACAAGAATGAACAGTCTTCCATCTGCTTCCTCAAAGGCAGAACTTAGTTACTTGGCCATTCTGTGATTTGATTGCTTTTTCCTCAACCACATCACTTGAATACATAGTGATAGTTTGCATCCTGTCTTTATGCTGCATAATATAGGCTATAGAGAAGTTCAGAGGCTGATTTTTATCACAAATCGATGCCTAAAAAGCATCCATGTCTTTAGGCAAGGCTGCTATATTGCTTGAAGTAGACATATCAATGGGATCTATTTCATAAGCCTGAGCCTTTTTTCAGCTTTACTACTGTTCTCATAATACATGTCAAATACTACGTCAATTCTGTCAGAGAGAGAGAATCCAGAAATTAGGCACGGTATTTAGTCTGTGAGTGGCTCTCTCTCTCTCTCTCTCTCTCTCTCTCTCTCTCTCTCTCTGGTAGACCATGGCTATATTTAGTCCATTAGTCACCTGGTGTTGGGAGTGAGAACTATACTGGTCTACCAGGTAAGTCGCTCTGGGGTCACCAGTGTTAGGGAACTCGTCCACTGTATCAGTGGGCTATGATCTGTTTTCATTCAGCATGCAGAATTGCAGATGGCAAAGTAATTAATGGTGGTTTGCCGAGTATGTGGTTGGAACCGCATGGCTGCTGTTGTGAGGGATGAATAAGCATGTTTGCGACTGTGAGTGTGAGGGAGCTCTGTGTTTGGCTGCTGAACTTTGTGAGAGTAAACCTGGACTTGCCAGCGGAGCTCAGAGGCGTATTGGAAGCCTAAAAGGTAATGGTATTTATTACACTGCATACTATATGCTTCAGTCCTACGTATTTAATGTAAGGATGAATATGATGCAATAAAGATAAAGGAGATTTGAAATAAAATATTTGAGAATGAAGTGTATACCATAAGGAATGTCAAGGTAAAGTAACTCATAAATAAGGTAAAGATATTGTGAAAACTTAAAAATAGATGAAAAACAAATATTTTGAAGTATGGGTCATGAGAATTCAGAACATGGAAAATATTTTTGTAATTCAGTAACTTGGACAACCGAGATTGTATTTGCAGTATTTCAGAGAACGTTGTTTCCATCGCCAGGCTAATGGAAAAAGTCGAATGCCATATATGCAACTACCAATTTTCATTTACAAAACTTTCTTATAATTTGGTATATCAATTGCAATCAACCATACACTAAACGCAAGAATACCAAAAAAAAAAAAAAGAAAAAAAAAAGTTAATACAATAACAATTTTTGGAGTCATCGTTTATATTTCAAGTTTGATCAAAGTCAACACCTAAAAGTCTGCTTGCAGATCGATAACTTTATTAACTTGCATATTTTATAGGTGCCTAAGGAGCCATACTATCGTGGATGTTATATCGCAGATGTTCACACTATTTCTAAGAATTGTCCTGAACACTTCCTTGTTTGAACAAGTCATACCAAGGCATGGTCTCGTCGTCTCTCTCCTACTGCAACAAGAAAAGAAGAAAAATGCATACTACGTTCTGGACGCTGAACATTTGTTCTAAAGAACAGCACAGAGGGAGTAGAAGTAACAGTACTGCTGTACAACTGGAACTCGAGTCACATCGAATAATAACAAAGGGTAAGTCCATCATTCCCAAATTGTTTGGAAGTTGTTCGTGAACATTTATTTTAAAAGGTATTTGATGTTAGGGAAATTTCTGCCATTTTTCTCCCACACGCTGAAAAGAAAGGAAAAATCTTAGCTACTCTGGTGTCGATTGTTATGCAGTAGTTTCTTGGGAGTTTATTGCCCCAAAATGACTATAAGAATTTATGTTTTCCTGACAGTATAACGCTGTTATTAAGAAATTTATATTATTTTGTCATAAGCACATTTTAAACAGCTTGCACATGATAAACTCGTCCATACAATCCTGTACACCTTAAATCATGGCATACGTATATCCTATGACACACTTTCTTACAACCAGAATTATTATAGTACGTACTGTGCTCAACCAACAATAAATCAAATAGGTGCTAAATTATGCATCTGACACCTTTTAGCGTCAACAGTTCCCGTGTAATATTATGCTACCTTCGGTGGTCGGTGCATTTATCTTAAACAATACACTACTCTTCCAAAAAGATTGGTTAATTACATTAGCAATTAAGATAGCAAGTACTGATATATATATATATATATATATATATATATATATATATATATATATATATATATATACATTGTAACATACATACGCGAAATATATGTTTAAGCCCTCAGTTTTTGCTGATTCTTCCCCAAAACACTCCACCCTTTTCCTACAGCCAACATCACTCTCTTTGTTGCACCATTTCACACCTGTGTGCTGTCGCTTAAAATTTCAATTCCAGGCAAACCATCAACGAATCGGAGAAGCCGAGGCCCAGATGTGGCAAACAATGTACAAAGAACAAGGAGAGGAAATAAAACACAGCTGGAGACGCGAGTCACGGGCATGCTCATAGCAGTCACAGCTCTGTTCACACCGGGCATCCCTGAGCCCACTCTCACCCCCCCATAGCTTCTGCGGGGTCGAGAATTTCTACCCCAAGTCCGGCTCTACTTCAAGACTCCATTTGTACAAGGATGAGAGGGAGAATACAAGAGGTTATGTACATCTCCCTTGTTCCACGGTGCCCAGGTGGTTTATACAACCATCCATTTCAAATCCCAGGGTGGAAAATTGAAGAGCTGCTGTTACCTATTATTTCATGATTGGTGATAATTGAAACAAGTATTTTATTCCTTCAATTCTGGGTTTTTCATAAAAGGGCTTAACATTTTCTGGGGTTTTCATAGTGGCACTAATTGCTTTGTTAATTAACGTAACCTCAGTGCCACGGAGCTAGTGTTTCCACCTTCTGATTTATGTAATAATAATCTTAGTTAAATGTAACATTGCATTTTCCTTAAATCCATCAATTTTAATACACTTTTCCCCCTGTTCTCTGTTGTTACCTGCGTGGCACCCAGTCATGTCAGATGTCAGTTAATTTTAGAGAAACTAATAAACCTTGCGCAGCCACACATGTAACAAACGGCGACCTGGCCAGGATCGCATAATTAAAGTCTTAATTAATATCTCATTAGAGTAGCAATCAGTCCCACTGATAAGTATGAGAGTTTGGCAAGAGAAACGAATCTATTGTAAAACCCCTATTTTCCTTTTTCACACCTTTGGCACCCATGAACAACAGTACACAACGGTAAGTCCTTTATTCTGTATTTTAATTTTACACCTTTTATTTATTTTTATTCCTAGGTGTTCAAACGGAGGAATAACATGAGTGCATACAAAATTCATTCATTGCCTCGGAGAAGGCTTGTTGCCACTAGACCATATATTTTAACTGTGTTCTCATTAGTCTATGCTATCTGCGAGACAATGTGTCTCTAGTAGTTAGGCATTAGCTAGGAAAGTGCAGTGATAACCATTGTTAATTGTTAAATTGACCGGAAAGTGTTAAATTCCCGCCGAAAACTTATGATATTCACACTAGCTGGGAAGTCCTTTTTGGCAACACCCTCTATGTAGCTGTGGCCTCCGAATAACCAACTTCTGTTTAAATTCTTTTGAATTCTTTTACAAACTTTAACTTGTTAGTAAATTGGCATGGTAGCTTGATTCACGTACCATCGTAATATCAATTCATATAGGAATTCCATTATGAATCATAACAATGTAAATAGCGAAACTGTTTGCATCTATATCACAAAGTTTATTTGTGTTGGTATCTTCCTGGTCGCGAACCATTGTCTACCCATAGCAAGCTTCGATAGGTAGTCTTAACACTTGACAGTTCGTAACCATATTTTGTAACATTGACACTCTTCTTATTATTCCCCATTGTTATTGGTTTAATCATTAATGCATTTTCTATGCGGGAAGACATTCTTGAATACCCTTTATGAGAGTGGAATAAATTACCCTTGTCACATAGCATAAGATTTTTATATTGTGAAAGATATACAAACCCTCAGTTTTACAACAGACCAATAGATTGTGTGACCTACAAAATCAAACTGCATTACTTATACTTGAGCCGCAAGGAGGAAATTTTTACATTTTTCTTTAAACTTTAAAGAATAGCTTTTTCTTTTGTTCTTCTGGAACTGACATGCATTCTGACGATTTCCCTTATTTTTATACTGACTTCATTTCCTTGCGTAAGTCTTGCAAAAGTGCAAATGCCACAAGTCCATTTACAATTCACAACCTACACGCTCATACGCGCAGTTTCATTTTTTACCATTGCTAATTTTTCTTATTTTATTAGACTTTTGCAATTTCCCTCACACATTCATTGTACTTAATTATTACGTAACCACTGCACAAACATCAGTACCTGCCCATGTGCATGCTACTTATCAACTTGTGCAATAGCCGGTTCATCCATGCACAAGTCCCTAACGCTTGCACTTTGATTTTGCGGTTTCATGCACACATTTATTATACTTAACTATTACATAACTGCATCACGAACATCGGTACCAGCTTGTGTGTATGTTACCCCATGTTTTCGAACACCTACTTACCAACTTATGCAATAGCCAGTTTTGTCTGTGCACAAGTCCCTAACACTTGTACTTTGGATTTTATCCTCGTTCCACGCAAACGAAACAACGTCCAAAGGGACCCACAAACTTTGTTCTTTCGTGGACATCAACGATCCTGTTCTTTATGAGCAAAATCTACTCACTACCAGTGCCACTAACTGTACACTGGACATCCATCCCCACTCGAAGACGACCATTTGTCATGTGTAATTACTTTACCATTCATCCTGTATTGGCCTTTCAGTCCTTGGCTTTTCCAAGCCATTCCCAGGTAGTCTGCCCAGTGCCACAAGCATTATTTGAATAAACCTTCGTCCCATGGGATCAGCAAGCAAATTTTGTTCTTTCCTATTCCCAGCCTTGGCAACTCCCCAAGTTTTGCACGCTGAGGGCTCGTCGTGGTCCTTCCTTCCTTTTTTCCTGCCTTAGTGGTTCCACAGACTCGTAACCTGAGGTTCCATCTTGGCTCTGTTTTCACAGTACCACACCTGTTCAACGGAACACCATGTTACTCGATACCAGTGCCATTGTGGGATTCACCATTCCATGTAGAGGACTAATACTGAACACTACACCTCTCTCATGGCTTCTTATGTTGAATTATATATATATATATATTATACCAGACATTTCTAGAAACTGGACAGGTCCTAGCCTTCAGAGGAGAAACCCTAATAACTTGGATTGATGCCCAGGTGACTAAAGCTCAAAGGGATCAAGAAGCCAGGGAGGAGAGGGAAAGAGCAGAGAGAGAAGCAGGGAAGAAAGGGAAAGAGCAGAGAGAGAAGCCAGGGAAGAGAGGGAAAGAGCAGAGAGAGAAGCCAGGGAAGAGAGGGAAAGAGCAGAAAGAGAAGCCAGGGAAGAGAGGTAAAGAGCAGAGAGAGAAGCCAGGGAAGAGAGGGAAAGAGCAGAGAGAGAAGCCAGGGAAGAGAGATGAAGAGCAGAGAGAGAAGCCAGGGAAGAGAGGGAAAGAACAGAGAGAGAAGCTAGGGAGGAGATGGAAAAAGCAGAGAGAGAAGCTGAAAGAGCAGAATGAGAGGCTAAAAGAGCAGAGAGAGAGAGAGAGAGAGAGAGAGAGGCTAGGGAGGAGAATGAGAGACTAGCGCTAGAAGTGCAGCATGCCCATGAGTTGGCTCTTGAACAAGCTCACCACGACAGTGCCATGGCACTCGCCCAACATAGAGCCGATCGCCCCTCTCCAGCCACACCCCATTCTGCTCTAAGCAGCATGAGCATGCTCGTCCAGACATGGTCTGAAACTGAACCCGAAGCATGGCTTGATTATAAAGAGGTTTTTGCTAACTATGCCCCAACTACACTTGAAGTATCTTTAATCTTGAGCAAAAATATGAAGGGGAACGGTTTGATTGCACTGCATACTCTGACAACTACTGAACATGGAGATCTTGCAGAAGTCAGAAGGGCGGTCAACAAAGCCTAGAAAATTACACCTGAACGCTGGAGACAACGCTGGAATAGCCTACCGAAAGAAGCCGGACAGTCCTGGACGGACTGGGCATATCACAAAGGAAAACATTTCATCCATTGGCTGGAATCCCTTAAAGTCAAAATGCTTGTGTACCTTACCGAGCATGAGCAATTGGAGGATTTTTTCTATTATGCTCCAAGTGCACTCGCCACATATATTTATGAAAAGTGTCCCACTACCATTGCTGAATACTGCCGTTTGGCAGATGATTGGGAAACCCATCATCCCCACCTCAGCTCTCTCAGTAAGAAAGTTACCCCTCATAGTTCTATGCCCTCAATGGCCCAGACCAAGAATGGGCTTACCTATAAGCCAGTTACTTGCAACATCTGCAAACAAACTGGACATTGCATTGAGCAGTGTCGCAACAAACCACGTGACAGCCAACACACAGTGACATCCACTACCCCAACGAGCTCGAATGATGCAATGCTTCCCCAAGCCAGCAGCAGGCCTGTACCCTTTAATGGAACAGCGCCACCCAGAGACTACAGCTGGAACTATTGCACTGCATGCAAAGTTTACAGACATTCTGCCTCATTGGCGAAGTGCCCAAGCAAGAACGCTATACCTGCCATTCCCTTGGCGGTAGTCATGCCTTCAGCCTTAGGCCCTCCAGGCAAAGGCCCTATCACTGTGACAACTCCCACAGATAACTACCATGCATGCCACGTCAGAGCTGTTGACAACTCTGGTGCTCAGATCTCTTTCATAAGAGAAGATCGAGTCCACTACAGAGCCACTGTCAACACACACAAGCTCATTACTCTAGAGGCAATAAACTGCAAGATGATGATACTTCCTACCATTCAACTGAGGGTCACCAGACCTTACCAATAAAAAATCTAGACTTGCAGCAGTTAAGTATCTTAATGGAGGTTATGACGTCCTCCTAGGACAGAATTTGAAGACCTCCACAGAGAGTCCTCCGCGGACTATCCTTAACATGCTGCCAGTGCTACTTGAGTGCCTTGAGCAGTGCCACGCTCCCTCCATCCTGGATATTAAGCCATTCTTCAGTACGAATCCTGTGCCTGGTCTGGAATCCAACCTAGTGCCAGAGCCCATACCGCATCTTCCCCCAGGAGATCCTCAACAGGGTACATTCTCACCTCCCGGCTTGGCCCTGCCACCAGTGTCGGACCAAGAGTTAACCCCAATTGAGCCCAAGTCCTATTAGAACTCCCATGACCAAAGCAGAAACTCACACAAAGGTGTGGCATCACAAACTATGCCTGAGTTAGTCACTGCCACCTGTGAGCATCCAATGACTACCAAACCTTCTTCCTCTCCTGCCACATCCCCAGAGCAGGATACTCTGGAAACTTTGACTATAGCCCAGCTGAAAGCTGAACTAGATGAACTGAGGCAGTAGGAGTACCTAAGACACCAACTCCTCCTTTAGATCTGGTATCATAGGTTCCTCCTATACCAACAAACATGCAGGCTAGAAAGGGACTAAGGAGGAGGGGTACAAGATGTAAGTCTTACAGGTAGCCTATAAGAGTCACTGGGCTCTCCTGGCACTTGCCCAAACCTGGCACAGTGCCCAATTTATCTGGGTGTGATGTTACCTGCTCCAGAGAAATTGCCACTTACTCCCTCCATACTTCAACTTCTTGACCCTTGTGTAGGTGTATCCATAAACCTTAAACCTTTTGTTACACATTGAAACTGCCTACTAATCACATACTTCTTTCTGAGTACGTGGCACCTTCATCCACAGGCAGGTGGCAAGGCACTCCCTACTTAACCCCCTTTTTTGAGACCTATAGATTGATTTCAAGTGTAACGTTGATCTTGGTTTATTTTGCAAATCCAACACCCCCTTTTATTTTTGTCCTAACTCATATTCTCTGTTCCATTTATTAACCTTACTGTGCACTGATACAAATTGCACAGTGCCATCTACCACTCATACTGGTACACTCATTTGCTCGTACTGACGAAGGTCAGAAAGTGGGTCAAGAATCCCCATAATACGATATATAATTGCTTGTATGAAAATTTTATGATTAGTTAGGGATAAAACTCATTTTTTCTTGTGGAGTTGCATCAAGTCGAAAGTTTATGGAACAAGCCTCAAGATCTACCAGCTCTTGAAGAACGGTTCCATTAGAAACGCATATGCATCAGTGACTCCCAAAATGCTGTCAGATACTGGTCAGGCATGTGTGAAACGGGGGCTTGAATGCTACGAAAAAGGTGGCACCAATGTGAAGGTGTACCACTGACTTATGGATGAGCGTTCCAAATCAAAGATGGTACCAAAGACATTCTCAGTAAGGACTGAGTTTATCATATGAATTTCACCCATTTTATGTTTCAATTAAATTTTCAATGAACAATACAAAACCAGGTTATAAGTTGATACCGATTCCGAGCTTACAAATTTCTGTTGAACTCAGGAATTTGTAATTAGAATCGATATCCAGCCCCCTTTGTCATGTTAACCAACTCAAACGTTTGCCGCACGTAGCCATATTATGAATTCTTATTACATCACCGTGATTCATATACATGCATTAAGCTACAAGTGTCCTTTAGTATCCAATTCGTTCTACCTCGGAATTAATACATTTTCATATATGTTCACAAAAAGGGAATTTTTTAGTTGATAATAATTTCATCCTCCCGTGGATTCAAACCAGCGGACAAACAATGGAGAAATCAGGACTGAAGTGACGTTATCACCTCAGCCAACAAGTGAGGTTATAAGTTCATACCGATTCCGAGCTTACAAATCTCTGTCAAACTCGGGTATTTGTAATTAGAATCGATATCCAACCCCCTCTGCCATGTTAACGTTTGCCGCACATAGCCATATTATAAATTCTTATCACGTCACCATGATTCATATACATGCATTAAGCTACAAATGTCCTTTAATATCCAATTCGCTCTACCTCAGAATTAATATATCTTCATACATGCTAACCGAAGGGGATTTTTTAGTTGATATGTAATAATTTCGTCCTTCCGTGGATTCAAACCAGTGGACAAACAGAGGAGAAATCTTGACTGCAGTGACATTATCGACTCGGCCAACAAGTGAGGTTATAAGTTGATGCTGATTCCGAGATTACAAATCTCTGTTGAACTCAGGTATTTGTAATTAGAATCGATATTCAACCCCCTCTGCCATGTTAACCAAGTCAAACATTTGCTGCACGTAGCCATATTAGGAATTCTTATCACAGCACTGTGATTCTTATACATGCATTAAGCTGCAAATGTCCTTTACTATCCAGTTTGCTCGACCTCGGAATTAATATATTTTCATATATGTTAACCGAAGGGAATTTTTTTAGTTGATAATAATTTTGTTCTCTATTGGATTTGAACCAGCGGACAAGCAGGGGAGAAACCAGGACTGCAGTGACATAATCAACTAAAAAATTCTCCTTCGGTTAACATATATGAAACTATATTAATTCTGAGGTAGAGTAAATTAGATATTAAAGGACATTTGTAGCTTAATGCATGTATATGAATCACGGTGATGTAATAAGAATTCATAATATGGCTACGTGCGGCAAACGTTTGACTTGGTTAACATGACAAAGGGGGCTGGATATCGATTCTAATTACAAATTCCTGAGTTCAACAGAGATTATATATATATATATATATATATATATATATATATATATATATATATATATATATATATATATATATATATATATATATATATCTAATAAAAGGAGCCCATAAAAACACCAAAATGTAGAGAGAAAAGTACTATATTTCAGAGACTGCTGTCTCTCTCTTCAGGTATATGAATGAGAAAAGTTTACAGAAAAGGTGGTATTTATACCAAGAGATCCGTCCACAAGTAAGCCAATTTAGGTCACCCCCGCTGATAATCTTCCTTTAATCTTCTTAAGCATTGGTTGAATGAAAACTTCGTCGACGATATCTGAGATCCACCCGCCTTTTGAGATGTTTCATTACCTCTTCTCTTTTATTAAGGCCGATTCCATCATTTGACTCTTGTACCGGCAGTATAATTTATAGCAGCAACTGCCGGTAAAAGAGTCAAATGATGGAATCGGCCTTAATAAAAGAGAAGCAGGTAATGAACATCTCAAAAGGCGGGTGGATCTCAGATATCGTCGACGAAGTTTTCATTCAACCAACGCTTAAGAAGATTAAAGGAAGATTATCAGCGGGGGTGACCTAAATTGGCTTACTTGTGGACGGATCTCTTGGTATAAATACCACCTTTTCTGTAAACTTTTCTTATTCATATACCTGAAGAGAGAGACAGCAGTCTCTGAAATATAGTACTTTTCTCTCTACATTTTGGTGTTTTTATGGGCTCCTTTTATTAGATGGAATTTCTGTTAATTACAGAACATTTTTTTAAAACCAGTCATATATATATATATATATATATATATATATATATATATATATTATATATATATATATATGAAACTGGTAAAAAATGTTTCATATATATATATATATATATATCATATATATATATATATATATATATATATATATGACTGGTAAAAATGTTCTGTAATTCAGAATTCATCTAATAAAAGGAGCCCATAAAAAAACAAAATAAAAACACAAAATGTAGAGAGAAAAGTACTATATTTCAGAGACTGCTGTCTCTCTCGTTCAGGTATATGAATGAGAAAAGTTTACAGAAAAGGTGGTATTTATACCAAGAGATCCGTCCACAAGTAAGCCAATTTAGGTCACCCCCGCTGATAATCTTCCTTTAATCTTCTTAAGCGTTGGTTGTAATGAAAACTTCGTCGACGATATCTGAGATCCACCCGCCTTTTGAGATGTTCATTACTCTTCTCTTTTATTAAGGCCGATTCCATCATTTGACTCTTGTACCGGCAGTATAATTTATAGCAGCAACTGCCGGTAAAAGAGTCAATGATGGAATCGGCCTTAATAAAAGAGAAGCAGGTAATGAACATCTCAAAAGGCGGTGATCTCAGATATCGTCGACGAAGTTTTCATTCAACCAACGCTTAAGATTAAAGGAAGATTATCAGCGGGGGTGACCTAAATTGGCTTACTTGTGGACGGATCTCTTGGTATAAATACCACCTTTTCTGTAAACTTTTCTTATTCATATACCTGAAGAGAGAGACAGTAGTCTCTGAAATATAGTACTTTTCTCTCTACATTTTGGTGTTTTTATGGGCTCCTTTTATTAGATGGAATTCTGTAATTACAGAACATTTTTACCAGTCATATATATATATATATATATATATATATATATATTATATATATAGATAGATAGATAGATAGATAGATAGATAGATAGATAGATAGCATCGAAATTAGAATGGTTCCGTTTTGGCTGAGACCGAATAACCAAATCAGTATTAAAACACACTATGACTTCATAAAGATCTTGATTTTCTTTCCAATGTCGTTTTCGAAATGACCTCTGCCGTTGAATAGAGTTGTCAGGAATTTCAGCGTTTTAGTATTGATTTTGTGATTGGGTTTCTAGTTGCGTGCAGTCAAAGAATTTCATTTCACTTTCCCTCTTAAAGGAGCGGTTTAGTACCTTAGACAATATTGACATGTTGCGTGTGAGTTGTTCAACTGTTCCCTTTTAAGGCTTCTATCTGTTTTCCTTGTCTTTTTAAGAATAGTTATTTAATTTTTATTTCAAGCAGCTTCATCTTTTACAAGAGGGTGAAATTGATAGTTCAAGCAGCAGAGTTGGATTACTTGATAACCTAAGAAATGGTTGTAAAGTGAAAGGAGTTGTTTTAAGGATATGCTATCATCAGGTTCTGTTTACTTGTCAGAGGTGTATCCTGTGCGGGTTACTGTTTATGCCATATCACTTATAGGCATAATGATACTATATTTCCGTTGGCATAGCTGGTGCCAGCCATAGAGATAGAGTGGAGAGATTGGACAGCCTATGATAGCCAAACGAGTTTGTGAGGTGCACTGCTTGGCGCCATTGCTACGTTTTGATTATTATGTAAACAATGTCTCAACTCACAATCTAATTCAACAATTACAACATTATGATCATTGACAGCCAGTTTTCTCAGCAGTCTTTAAAGATTGGTAAATGATCTTTTCAGCATTTACCAAAGACAATACGTACTATATGTAGAAATTAAAATAGTTATTCTGTCTTCTGCAGTTTTTATACGCTTTAACAATAAATGGGACCAATTTTCCGACGTTATGTGCCTTTCTTATCACCATAAATTTAGTTTTACTCCCTAAGGGCAAAACTAATTATCATCATTCTTTATTCATAGGTCAAACTGACAGGCAGTAAAATTTGAGAGCATGCTAAAATAATTGTCATCTCCAACGTTACCATCCCATATAAGCTTGATCAACAATCATAATAATAATATCATAATAATAGCCTAGGTTGAAAGCCAATATTCAATAGGCTGTACAATCTTTTTATAGGATTTAAAACTTTACTGTATCTGATGCCATTAATAGGGATGCAATTATTATTGTAGTTTGCTCATGCATACCAGAAGGTTTAAACATTTTCTTTGGCAGAAAATTCTTGCTGCAATATGCATGATCTATAGTTTGGCTCTTTATCCCGTCTGAAGTTTCTTCGGTCTTGTCAGGAAATCTTAAACACAAAATTGAATCAGTCCTGAAACTCATATTATTAACAACAGGCTTCCTACACTGACCTGCAGAAATCTTTAAAGCATATTTGAACAAACAGGGCTTTTCAAACATCTTATAAGATTAACTATTTATTCAATTACAGTATAAATGTAATTACAGTCTGCATCAATAATTATTCATATTTATACAGTTGTGACTCAGGGGAAGTACACTATACATACTTTAGAGAACCAGAGCAAAGCATTACCAGGAGGTACATATGTAAAGCTATGCAGTAATAGCACCAATATGTCAGTCATACTGACCTGTAATTCAATGTACTTATTTACATTGAATAGTATAAGTTAGGATAGCCTGTGAGAATAACTTAGACTTTCATAGGTAGCCAAGACTTGAGCTATATTTCATAGTGTGTGGAGAGGTACAGATAGAAAAAGTCAGCATTCCTGAAAGTTATGCCATGTTAGGCTACCTTTGCTATGGTAGGCTACCCTTGGTTATTTGATGATCAACCCTGTTAGACTGGCTAGTTGGTCAAGTTTACTTTAAAACTATAATGTAGTATAAATTTGAAGTATAGGATAAAAATGATAATGGTAAAATTGAAGAATAGCTTGTTATCTTTAAGTGTTCTGGTAGATCAAATTCAGCTAAGTTCTCTGCATACAAGGAGGTTTGAGAACTTCTTGATGACATGGTAAATAACAGTACTATAACCCTTCATTAATACTAAAACTGACACAAGCCTAGGGCTAGGCTTCATGATACTATGTACATTGTAGTACTCATAAATAGTAGGGAAAATTGTCAGACTTAACCATGGTTATATGGACTGACAGTAGCCCTACAGACTAATTTATTAGGCTACATGAATTTAATGTCAAATAGGCTATAATAATAGCTTATTACAACATTTCATTATTTTCTTAGGACAAAAAGCAGGCGTGTAGTTGACTGTAAGTTGACTAATCTAACACCTGTTTACTTGATGTTGCTTCAACACAGTTATAAAGATTTTCATGAGTGAAAAAAATGTCACTATCATGTGAAATATGATCCACTGCTCTTGTGAGATCCCGCTTTTGTAAAAAAAAAAAAAAAAAAAAAAAAAAAGTTGATGACCCAGCACTGGGTGCCAGAAGTGGTTTTGTTGCTGCTGGTCTCTGTCTGTAGTCACTGCCTCTGCTATTTCTGAGAATTATTGCATAGCAATGGCGCCTTAAGTGCACACAATCTTCACTGTCTGTCCAATCTCTCCAATCTATATCTATGGTGCCAGTACTTTGTACACTTTGTGGCCACTTTTATTTCTATTTCAGTGATTCATAGATTTTAGCTAGGCTGGTCGTTTCTTTTATTTCCTCTTGCATGAGCATTGGTCCTTTCTTAAAAAGATAAAAAAAAAGTTTGGACGGAAGCCATTTTATAGTGTATTTCTGTGGCGAGTATAAATAATTCCAATAAAAGGTTAGAAAAAGAGGTGCCAGAAAGAATTTTGGATTTGCTTCAAGCATCAGTGTGTTTCATTTGTCCAATGCGCATTGTGTGTGTGTGTGTGTGTGTGTGCGGTTTTTTTTTATGTGTCTGACTGACTCCGTTACCACAAGAATATATTGTCTCTGATGTGGCATATTGCTTCCTATAAAAATCTGGTCTAGCTTCATATGAGTTTCTGGATATTGTCTCCAAAAGAAGTGCAACATCCAGTCTCAGTATGTCAAATACTAAGGTAAGAACATTCTAGTCACAGTAGGGAAAAATATACTGGTAGTTTTGTTAACTAACTTCAGACCTGCAAATGGAAATAAAGAAGCAGGTCCTCTAAAGATCCTTCAATAGGGGAAAAATTCTAAATCTTCCTTATTTCTATTTAGCTAAAAGACTAGGTAGACGCAACAATTACATCTTATCAACCTTCTCTTCCAAAGCTTTATCTTACTCTATAACTGCAGGATATGTTTCCTTCAGACTACGTATAGATATTGAAAAGTAGTTCTGTGAATTGCTTCATGTATCACAGTATGCACAATCTCAAATTCAAAGGTCTGCTGCCCTCGGTATAGTTTTGAAAAAATGTCCTGGAAAATGCATATCGAGAGTGTATAGATCAACTGCCACAGTAGTTGGCGGTTAGTAAAAGCCCAGCCACCATGAGTACACAAAAGCCAAGACTTTGGTCCTTTATAACTCTGGAATATTCAACTGATCAGGATGAAACTGGCTTTGGAGGTTGCCCACTAAGGTCTCTAATCGTGCCAAATTTCATCGAAATCCGTTTTGCCAATATGGAGATACAGATAACGATTTTTGGCGTTCAGGAAAGGGGGTAGGGGGTTGGTGGGTGGGTGAGGGACCTAACATATCTGTAGAGCAACAATGGATAAAGATACAGTTGTGATTCTAAAAGTTTCTCTGAAAGCTCGTATTCTGGAGGGGTTCCTCTCAGTGTTTGTTTGTTATTTCTTAAATAATGAAATTTTAAAGTTACAGCGGGTCATTCAAATTAGCCTCCAAAATTCAAATTCCTGATGCTCAGGTACGGATTGCTCACATTAGGCTGCCCGCACACGGACACTTTCAGTGGAAAGTGGTTGGCTACTTACTAAAAAAAAAATTGTACTCACAGTCGAGACACTGCTCACAACAGATGAACATCTCAACTGTGTCAACATGGATATATACTGTTGATGTTGCGTGGGTTTGCGCTTTACTACCAAAAGAGAAAGAAACAAGCTAAAGATAGTGTTGTAAATTTATTTGTACATATACATTTTCTAACCTTTAACGAAGTCACTGCTAAGAGCTACAAAGTAACTATACCCCATTTTCTTTAGTATAAGCTCTGCAGAAAAATTAATATTATATTTTGAATAACTTGATTAACTTTACTTAGCATTTAAAATATTTGATAGATAGATTTAATAAATAGATTTAACTGTCCCTTCAAATTATTTAAGAAATTATTTAATTGATTTGGGGAGTGATAAGAACCATTGACCTGACATAGGCCTTTTCAAGGGGTAGGCTTAGGTCGCGCGGGTTTTTTGGGCCTTGTTCAAACAGACGGCGAGCGAAGAAGGCGACAACTAGGTCGGCGACTTCGCCCTTTAAGTTTAATTTACGTAGTGTAGGGTTTTAGAAATTCATAACCCTTTTCCCTTAATAATTGGTTTGTATGATCTCCTTCCTGTTTTGTACCTATCCTAAAACCTCATCCTATCCGAAATCCTTACCTGCAACCAAAACTTTTAACAGCCTTCGTCACTGATCGGTCGACGGAAAATTCGGTAAGTGGAATAACATTTCTTATCAACGTACCAATTTATTTCCACGAATGCGATTAGAGGTCGCTGGGTTTGCTGATTAAATATATAGGATTATTGTTTTTAGTGTTTACACATGAATTAAGAGGTGTGTGTCCAAACTGGGTTAACTTGAAGGTAGGTCAAAATACTAATTTTCCACAAAGACTAGACCGCCATTATTGGACGGCTGATTTGAGCCAACGGACTTTTCGGTAGGAAGCGGTTTCGTCTTTTAACGTTTAACTTACGTATTTAACTTAACTTACTTATTCAAGACGTAATACACGGTTTTCTTTACCTTGACTAAATTTTAAGCCCTTTTACATAGTTAGGCTATTGTAATATTGGAGTTTGTGAGAATTAATTAGGCATAGACTCAGATTGAATAATTTTACAAAGGCTTATATAATTATATGGGCGTAGTAATAAATTTAGTCGAAATTAGGTCTGTCTGTTTACTTAGCATTACTATTCGGGATTAGTTTACTTTAATTTTACTTTAACCGGGTCGGAACTTAATAGAATTCTGGGACCAAACTGAACTACCCTGGGAATTTTATGGCCTTGGTTTGATTTATTCATAGTCCTATTTAGATAAATTGCATTTACCTGAATTACTTTTACGGAATTAACTATCCTACTTAACTTACCACGCATTATTATCCTTTGGATTTTCTGGCACAAGTCTGAAAACACGTTAGGCGCACGGAAGAATTGTGTGCTTAACAGCCCGTTTTATACCATTTACTAAATTACTACCAGAGAACACTCAGTGGAAGGAATTACCCTTGTAATTTTGTAGAGTATATTCCTTCGATCTTCCCACTGAGCGAAACAAATTTCCCACAAAGGAAGATTGGCATCCCCAGCGGGTATGTTTAAGGCCTGTGTTGTTGTCCAGGGATTTTTTTGTCTTGTTACCTTTTAAACTCATAAAATGTCTGCGACACAATTAGCATATTCCCTCCGACTTTATGAGGAAAACTGCAAGGATTTATGCACAACTGCTGTGGACTTGATTCAAAGGGCAAGTGATGTTGAGTCCTCGACCTTGGAGACATATCGTCTTAGGCTAGAGTCTCAAATAAAGAAGTATGAAGAACTCAACTTTAAGTACTTAGTTCAACTTGGAGAAGAAGGGTTCTCTGAGCAAGACCCTGATAGAACACAGCTCACTACAAAGCGGTGTCATGCCAACCAAGTCATCACAGAGAGCACTGAAGTTTTGGAGAAACTAAAAATCATTTGCATGGAAGCCAAACCCCAGAGGAGTATTGCAACAGAGTTTAGGCCATGGCATAAGGTTAAGTTGCCGTCTTTATCACTACCAGAATTTGAAGGGACCGATGGAGAATGGCCCCCTTTTTGGGATGTTTTCGAGTCTAACGTTCACTCTCGTCCAGACTTGAGAGCTGTTGACAAATTTAATTACCTGAAGGGATGTTTGAAGGGTGAAGCTCTAACTCTGATTAGAAATATTCTTGTCACGAATGAAAACTATTTAGACGCCATTGACCTGTTGAAGAAAACTTATGCTAATCCAGAGAAAATAATCTCATCTCTAATTTGTCAACTAGCAGGCCTGCCTAAACCTTCTGCAGACCTGGATTCACTACGTGGCTTCTGGACTAAACTTGAACAATATGTTAGAGGCATAGAAAGAAACAAACCTAATTCGGATCACTGTACCTGGACGCTTGGACCTCTAGTTTTTCAAAAACTACCTGGCAAGGTGAAAGAACAAATCCAAAACAAGTGTGGACAGGACTACCCCTCACTCCTAGATATTAGAGAGGGGCTAGGAAAGATAATCCTGACCTTGTCTTCCTTGGATTTTGAACCCAGGGATAAGAGCAAGGATTACTCCCATAGAAAACCCAAGCCTAACCAAAGTTCCAATAGACCAGGTAATCAGACCAAAACTCAGGTTAGTTCTTACACCCCTAAGAAAAACGAAGTTACGAATCTGAGTATTTCTGTCACTCCAGGACAGCCTAATAAGACCGCTAGAACTCAAAGTTGTGTATTCTGTGATAGACCAGAACACAAAGCCTACCAGTGTGACATTTACAAGACCACGCAAGAGCGCATTTCAAGACTTACCGCAAAAAATCGTTGTGTGAAATGCACTTCACCTAACCATAAGACAACCGATTGTCTTGTGAAGTTCCACAAATGTCTGTCATGTAAAACTGGACTACACCATTCAGCATTGTGCCCTGACTCCTCAACTGAGGTCTCTGCTGTGAACTATTGTGGAGACAATGACAGTGACAAAGACTTAAAGTCACAAACAAGTGGAATTCTCCCTACCGCCTTAATGAAAGTGGTGTGTCCGCCCACAGGCAACACCAAGGAACTTAGATCACTGTTTGATTCTGGGGCGCAACGCACCTTCATCACACAAGAGGCAGTGGAAGAGTGTAAACTTGTACGAGACAACCCTGTCCAGCTGAGCATCAGTGGGTTCTGGGATACCAAAGAACCTAGAGAATATAGTACGGTCACTGTACCTGTCAGGGTAAACGATGACAGCCTTGTAACTTTAAAGGCTATTGTCGTACCTAAACTACCTCAGAGTGCTAGGCCTCGTGGACTCTGTAAGATAGTGTCTGAACTGAAGAGCCAGAATGTCACCCTAGCTGATCCTAACTTGTCAAGTAGTCAGATTGACCAGGTGAAACTGCTTGTTGGCATAGATCACTACTTTGACTTTATCCATTCTCCACAAGCAAACAGAGTGAACCTGATTGAGTCTCCTTAGGATATCTGGTCGCTGGTAAACTGCCTAGTAATGACCCCTATCAGTGCTCATTCTGTAACTGTAATGAGACTAGCAGTTGATGAACCTTCCAAAGCTGCTCTAGAGATACCACTTGAGATGTCTGATAGCAAATTTGCTGAAGACCCCATCCAACAGCTTTGGACTCTAGAATCAGTCGGAATTGTTGATCAAGATATGTCACCGGAGGATAAATTTGTACTGGAAGAATTCAAGAATTCCATCAATATGGTTAAAGGACGATATGAGGTATCTCTCCCCTGGAAAGTCGATAAGAAACAACTCCCTACCAACTTAGCACTCTCGAGGAAAAGACTGAACAGTACTATTCACAAGCTGAAACAAACTAATCAGTATCTGGAAATTTATGACCAGATCATCAAAGAACAACTGTCTCTCGGCTTCATTGAAACAGTGCCAGAAGAAGACCAAAACCGGACAAATGTCCATTATTTACCCCATTTACCTGTGATTAAGGATTCAACAACAACGCCCATTCGCATTGTATTTGATGCAAGTGCCCGGATGGACAAGCAGGCCCCTAGCCTGAATGATTGCTTATACTCTGGCCCATCCTTGACTAGTCATTTAACCGACTTGTTGTTGAAATTCCGTCTCGACCCATTTGCGGTATCGGCAGACATCAGCAAAGCCTTCTTACGGGTAGGTCTCCAACCTAGGGATCGTGATTATACACGTTTCATTTGGCTAAAAGATCTTAACAATGAAAAGGACCTTCAAGCCTATAGGTTTAGATCAGTTCTCTTTGGAGCCACCTGCTCGCCTTTTTTACTCCAGTCAACCTTGCAACATCACTTTGAAACCTACCCCACTTCACCTGAAGTTAGTTTCCTCATGACCAAATTTTATGTGGACAACTTAATTGGTTCCTTACCAACAACAGTCAGCCTCTACAGCCTTTACAAGGTTGCAAAGGAAGTCCTGTCAGATGCCGGAATGCCTTTAAGAGAATGGATCAGTAATGACCCAACCTTCAACGAAATGGTAAAACAAGAAGGTGATGGAACAACAGAAGGCTCAGATCTTGTCAAAGTTCTAGGACTTCATTGGAACTACAAGACTGACCACTTAAGCATAAAACCCCCTACCTTTGAGGAAGCTCCGCTTACCAAACGGCTACTTTTGAGCAACCTTTCAAAAGTATTTGACCCTCTAGGATTGTTTGCTCCCATAATTGTACGAGCCAAAGTTCTTATGCAAAAGATCTGGAAACTATCTAAAAGGTGGGATGATGTTTTGCCACCAGAACTTCAAGAAGAGTGGTCGAAGATCAAGAAAGACCTCGAGAACATAGCATACCAGGAATTCCCACGCTTTACAGCCAACAGAGGGACCAACTACTCTCTTCACGTATTCTGTGATGCTAGTGAAAAGGCCTATGGGGCTGCAGCCTATTTGATGGACCAACACGCAGGTGCGAACCTAATTTTCTCTAAAGCAAGAGTCGCCCCTCTCAAAAAGAAAAGCATACCACAACTTGAGCTGACTGCCAACTATAGTGCAGTCAAAATAGCTGACTACCTCAGAACCGTTTTCACTACCGATGGTGTCAAGATTACTGACACTGTCATATGGTCTGACAGTAAAGTTGCCCTACACTGGATTCAGAACAACAAATCTAAAAACATCTATGTCCGCAACAGGGTGAATGAGATAAGTCAGGTCACTGAAGTGAAGTACCTCTATGTACCTGGTGAAGAAAACCCAGCAGACCTTGTCTCTAGAGGAATTTCCATGCGGCAGTTTAAGAAAAGTCAAATTTGGTTCCATGGCCCAAGTTGGCTCCCGAACCCAGAGATGTGGCCAGAGCAGGCAGATGTATCTACATGCTACCCACCTGAAACACCTGAAGAAGTTTTAACTACAGTTGTCAGTGAAGAAGCTACTTGTCCCATAGAGATCCATAGGTTCGCTTCCCTTCCTAAACTTATAAATGTCACTAAGCTAGTAATTAAGTTCACTAGGCTCCTTAAACGTACCATTGGGAATCGTAAAACTAAGAACTCTGGACCCGCAAACTCTGAAAATGTCGAAGTACAGAACTCAGAAGCATTACGAATTCTTATTGGCTTCACACAGAGTCAGTATTTCCCAGAGGAGTTGTCATACCTTAACAAGAATTCCCACAAAATTCCAGCCAGAATTAAAAGCCCAGGCTTGTTCCTGGATGAGAATGGACTTTTGATGCACTGGGAGACTACAAAATGCGGACCACCTTCCATATAGCAGTAAATTTCCTCTGCTTTTACCTCCAAATTCTCCTTTGACTGGACTTATAGTCATTCAAGCACATGAAAATGTTCTTCATGCAGGCGTTCAAGACAATTTGCAAGGTGAGAGAAGAATACTGGATACCAAGACTGAGACAGTGTGTCAAGAAGATGAAAACGAAGTGTCACCTATGTAGCCGTCTGGAAGGACCTGCATTGCGCAGGCCTCCTCCGCCACCTCTACCGGCTTGCAGAGTGAACAGTCTCCGGCCATTTGAGGTGACCGGAGTAGATTTGACTGGACAAATTCTTATCTGCAATCCAGCCACTAAAGAACTAGACAAGGTTTACATAGTCGTATTCACTTGTACCTCAACACGAGCTTGTCACCTGGAAGTGGTAAAAGACTTAACCAGCACTGCTTTTCTCAATTCCTTCAGGCGATTCACTGCACGAAGATCTTGCCCTCGTCGAATGATTTCTGACAATGCCACTAACTTCAAAACTGGTTCTTCCTTGATCCAGTCCTTGTATGATGACACTGACGTACAGTCCACACTGACTAGGGAAAATTGTAAATGGACATTCATCACACCTAGGGCACCCCATCAAGGAGGCTTCTATGAGAGGATGGTTGGCAGTGTGAAATCAGCACTAAAGAAAGCTATATTCAAGAAGAGGATTAATTCTGACGAACTGAATACAATTGTCACTGAGATAGAGCGTCGTATTAACAATAGACCTCTTACATATGTGGATGCTATATCTCCAGATACCGTCGATGCCCTTACCCCTTCTCACCTGTTGTATGGCTACCGGTTAAACTCGTTACCCACTACCATAGACCGGGACTACCTGAATGACCCAGATTTTGAGCTTGACCACAAACAATGTAATGAGAGATTCAAGTTTGTATCTCAGGTAATACATGCATTCCAAGAACAGTGGGTGAAGGAATACTTGCAGTCCCTGAGAGATAGACACTATTTCAACGGGGATCCAACCCAACCGTTCCAAACCAAGATTAAAGTAGGAGATGTGGTGTTAGTACATAATGACACCCCTCGTTGCATGTGGAAATTGGCAAGGGTCATTCAGCTGATGCCCAGCTCTGATGGACTGGTCAGAGTTGTGAAGCTACAGACCAGCAATGGAGAGACAACTAGGTCAGTTGACAAACTTTACCCGCTGGAGGTCTCTAAGCCAGACGATATGTATACTGTAGAAGCTGCGGAGAAAAGTTTAGGAGACAGTCAAAATTCTGAAGGCTATCAAGCAGAAGAGAGACCGAAGAGAAGAGCCGCCACCAACTCGAGGCGATTCTTACAGCAGTTGATTAATGATGAAGCTGTTTAACCTAACACAAAACTGTGTGTTTTGTGTTATCTCCCCCGGGAGGATGTTGTAAATTTATTTGTACATATACATTTTCTAACCTTTAACGAAGTCACTGCTAAGAGCTACAAAGTAACTATACCCCATTTTCTTTAGTATAAGCTCTGCAGAAAAATTATTATTATATTTTGAATAACTTGATTAACTTTACTTAGCATTTAAAATATTTGATAGATAGATTTAATAAATAGATTTAACTGTCCCTTCAAATTATTTAAGAAATTATTTAATTGATTTGGGGAGTGATAAGAACCATTGACCTGACATAGGCCTTTTCAAGGGGTAGGCTTAGGTCGCGCGGGTTTTTTGGGCCTTGTTCAAACAGACGGCGAGCGAAGAAGGCGACAACTAGGTCGGCGACTTCGCCCTTTAAGTTTAATTTACGTAGTGTAGGGTTTTAGAAATTCATAACCCTTTAAATAATTGGTTTGTATGATCTCCTTTCCTGTTTTGTACCTATCCTAAAACCTCATCCTATCCGAAATCCTTATCTGCAACCAAAACTTTTAACAGCCTTCGTCACTGATCGGTCGACGGAAAATTCGGTAAGTGGAATAACATTTCTTATCAACGTACCAATTTATTTCCACGAATGCGATTAGAGGTCGCTGGGTTTGCTGATTAAATATATAGGATTTGTTTTTAGTTTACACGTGAATTAAGAGGTGTGTGTCCAAACTGGGTTAACTTGAAGGTAGGTCAAAATACTAATTTTCCACAAAGACTAGACCGCCATTATTGGACGGCTGATTTGAGCCAACGGACTTTTCGGTAGGAAGCGGTTTCGTCTTTTAACGTTTAACTTACGTATTTAACTTAACTTACTTATTCAAGACGTAATACACGGTTTTCTTTACCTTGACTAAATTTTAAGCCCTTTTACATAGTTAGGCTATTGTAATATTGGAGTTTGTGAGAATTAATTAGGCATAGACTCAGATTGAATAATTTTACAAAGGCTTATATAATTATATGGGCGTAGTAATAAATTTAGTCGAAATTAGGTCTGTCTGTTTACTTAGCATTACTATTCGGGATTAGTTTACTTTAATTTTACTTTAACCGGGTCGGAACTTAATAGAATTCTGGGACCAAACTGAACTACCCTGGGAATTTTATGGCCTTGGTTTGATTTATTCATAGTCCTATTTAGATAAATTGCATTTACCTGAATTACTTTTACCGGAATTTAACTAGCCTACTTAAGCTTACCAAGCAATTATTAATCCTTTGGATTTTCTGGCACAAGTCTGAAAACACGTTAGGCGCACGGAAGAATTGTGTGCTTAACAGCCCGTTTTATACCATTTACTAAATTACTACCAGAGAACACTCAGTGGAAGGAATTACCCTTGTAATTTTGTAGAGTATATTCCTTCGATCTTCCCACTGAGCGAAACAAATTTCCCACAGATAGGAAGGTACTGGGTATACACCTGCTAAGTAGCCAAAGAATGCTTTAGGGAAAGTTTCCCATATTTGAAGACCTTCAGTCTTATCCTGAAAATTTTTACACCTACTTCAGGATGCGTGAAGAAACACTTAATAATCTGATAAAAATAATTGGACCTATAACATCTCGTCAGGAAACGGACATGAGAAAATGTGTGCCGAAAGAAGAAAGATTTGAAGTAACTTTAAGGTAACCAAAATCCCAAATGCATAGTGTGTTTTGTATGTTCTTATTAATACATAATTCAGCATTAATCTGGAAGTTACTTAAACGTTACATCAAATCATACATGTGATAAATTTAAATATAAATTTCATACAGTATAATTATATCTAGTTTAAATTCAATACACACCATAATGGATAGAAAAAAAATACTATCACCATCTTGCACTGATTTTGCTTGATGAACAGTCATACGCAACAAAAATAACTTAAATTCTCTTTTTTTTGAGTAAATAAACAAAACAACTGGATCCATCGTTTCTTGCAAATAAATCACTGAATATTCAAAACCAATTACGATAGTTTCAAACACGTTTCAGATGTTTCTGATACTGGAGATGACATACATACATGACTATTCAATGCAGTCGGTGTACACCCGCGATTTAGCTTTGGATAACTTAGATCATGAACCAAACCTTGGGTATGTAAAAAGTCTTGGTTCGAGAGATTGCTTTCACAAAGCTGGTGTTGCATAGATATTTGACCTTGATGACTTGAATGACCCTGGGTGTGGGGAGAAAAATATGGTGGAGTTGTTTTCAGGATGAAAGTGTGAGTGGAAGGGATAGTGCGCCGTTGTAAAGGCATTGCTTCGACCCATAACCATCATCAGTACCATGATATTCATGATTTTAAGAATTTCTATTTGTACATCAAACCTTTGATAATCACTAAATTTCTTAAATTTTGGGAGCAGTGACATCAGAAAAGAATTATATTCATCAATACCTTCCCGTGCCTTCAATCATTTCTTCATAATTTTTCTGTGCTTTTAGTTGGGACCTCGCAATGATTTCTAATTTTGTGTGGGTAACTTCATAACTTCACTGGTTACTTCAAGTACCTCATCCTGGTCACATTGTGATGATGAATAATTACTGTAGGTTGGTCGCTCGTCTAGAGTACCTACTTGTCAGAAATAAAAGATGATCGAAGTACTACATGCATTTCCTGTTTGAACCACCATCTCCTGACTTGCCCCTCTGTGCCTTCAGCTCCCTCCTGAATCAGTCTCTGACAGATTTCCATCTCCTCTATAGCAGTTGTCCTGAAACCAATGAAATGTTCACTGATCAGGATTCTCATAGGTGTGGGAGTGTGTCACGTGAATTTTATAGTTAAAGCTTGTTATGGTTTAATTCACTAGGGTAAAGGAGACCGTTCCCTTCATAAAAGGTTCATACACACGACAATGGTTAATATTGCAGAAAGGAAACCAATTTCTTTAAAAAATATATTTATTATAAAAACTTGACATTGAACATAAACCAAAATAATAGCTACCTAATAATTAAATGCAAACTAATCAACAATCGTAACTTACTACATTAACACACAACAACGTATAAAGCAATTGAATAGACAAGGACAAAATAGTCGGTACGTAACTTGCGGTCAACACCTAAAAGAAAAGCAAAAGAAAAGCCTCTTACAATGACAACACTAATTACACCAAAATTAAAGTATCAACACAAAACCACAATACTTTAAAAGTCATATTCCATAAATTTTTAACACCAAATTTAACACAAATACCTAAAAGAATACCCATGGTATTACGGTATTTGCTGCCCATTCCTAAAACAAAACAATTACTTGTGTAAAATAAGCATCAATAAATATACAAATGTTCTATATACAATATAGAATAAACACTTGACCTAACGGTCAATATCACGAAGATTACCTTGGGATTCTTTCAGTTTACTCAAGGGCTACCGGACCACGTCCTTACACTGCCCCACTACTCCTTAAAGCAGAGCACCTCTTCGCTTGCTGACGAGCTCGCTACTGCCGTAGCCAAAATTCCGACTACGTTGTCGCTTCGTTAACAAATTCAGTGAGAGTCAAATTGGTAAACTGCACTTTGCGGACCCAACAGGCAAACTTCCCTATACCTGTCATCATAATGCATGACAGAGAGAGACAAATGTAGGCAGGTAACTAAATATCCGGTTAAGGAGTCTTTCAAGTATTATGTAATGCAAGGCAGGGGCGGGGGGCGGCCGAGGGGACGAGGGTAACATGGCAAATGTTACAGTGTGCTACAATTTTGTACAAAAAAAAATGAGGGCTTCAACCATAGATATAGACGGATAGATTGGACAGTCAGTGATAGCCACTAAGTTTGTGAAGTGCACTGCCTGGCGCCTTTGCTATGGATTGATTATTATGTAAACATTGATGCAACTCATGCAATCTAATGTGAATCTTCGTACTCTTTAAAATGTGCCTTTCTTTCCACTATAAATTTACAGTTTTACTCTGTAGAAGCTGAACTAATTATCATTCTTTATTCATGGGTCAAACTGACAGGCAGTAAAATTCAACAACAGTATGATAAAATAATTGTCATCTCCAACGCTGTCATCCCATACGAGATTCATTCATAGGCATAATAATATTATTGACAGCCTACTATTGGATTCAGAGCCGATGGAACGCAATTCTTTCGCAATGACTTTTTATCAAAGCATTGGCTAAAGGTGAAAGCTGGCAAGTTTATACTTTGTAACTCTGACTAATTTTTGCAATAATTATTTTGTACCTAAGTTCAATAGTTCTGGTACTTATCAGAGTAAAAGTGAGTTTCCTATGCCATAGCCATCAAAATAACAGGTCAGGTTTTGAGCACAATAGTGACGTTAACCTAGGACGTCATGAGGCTCCACCCACAGATAGGAGAAGTTTACATAAGGATAGAGGAAAACTTCTCACTGTGGCCCTGCCCACTTGCCGATGACATGTTCAATCGTTGACTTTAGCACTACCCATCCAACGCTTCAGCGATATCAATGATGATGAGCAGGATTTGTCATCATCCCTTTGATTGCATTATTATTACTATTATTATCATTATTTTGCGGAGGTTTCTGTCGTGAATAAATGTGTGCACCATTTTCTCTCAACTTAAATCTTCCGTGGTCCTGAACCTGAAGTTACAAAGAAGAAAGTGGGCAGCAAAACCCAATGGTTCTTTCTCATATGTATTGCCTTTTTGTGTCTTTTTCAAGTCTGCCTTTGACATAAATCGTGGGGAATTTTTTTCCATATTTCATTTCATCATGTATTTTGTGCCAGAATTATTATGTTAACGAGCGATTGTGTAATGTATGAGTTGCAAAAATGTCCAACTAATCACTGCATATGCATACATGGTAGTGTCAGGATGCGAAGATGTTTCGCCCTTCCCTTCCAGGCCGTACTAGAGGCAAGACATGTTTTTTATAGTTCCAGTGCTACCAGCTAAATCATTGCTACCATGTTTTGTAACTAATTGGATTGAGGATTAAAGTTAATTATGTCAAGCTTACCAAAAGTGTCGTTGTGATTAGAATTCAAGTGAGTATAGTTCCCTGTCATTATTTTTTTTTTGGTGATTTGTAGTTCATCAAGATTTAACCGACCACGGATCCCCTAAGGACTACGTGGCCATTGTGTGAGCGATGATTTTCTAATTAAGGCCTTGTGTATTTTGTTTCATTTAATTATTGTAAGGGTAGATATTTATATTTTTAAATAAAATCTTGTCAAAATTTAGTTGTTCATGTTCACTTATCCTTCATGAAGGGCTGACTACTGAGCCCTAGGCCCTATAGGCCATCTTGCGTTTTCATGGACACTAAATACTGTCATGAATATTCATGTTGCAAAATTGCATTTTCCTTTAAGTCTAATTTGCAGGTCGCGGCTCAGTAATATTTTTAGTAATTTTCGTAACGGAATATTGACATAAATTTGTGATTTCTATTTTTCAAAAGTATTTGCTTCTATCTTATTGATAGTACACTGTTTGTTATTTATGCTTAGCACGTCGTTGAAACTTCTCGAAGCCGTTAGCTAACTTCACGCATGGCTTATTTTTATCGTCATGTAAACTTGTATTATACACTCTTACAGTGAATAAAAGCCAACTGATAATGGAGATACAATTTTTACTTCCAAACCAACGAAGTTTAACACCTCCCATCTGGGGTAACTACGTAGGGGATGTATTTTAAGAGGTATGTATCTTTAGAGGTATGTATCTGCTCAACGCGTTAACTTAATTCACCTTCTGACTCATTAAGGAGGTACAAAAGCTCCGCCTACATAGGGGATTTGGGGGAAATGAGCAAACCTTTTGGGACTATGTTTTTAGCTTGGAATTCTTCCACTTTCTTGATATTGCCATTGTTTTTCCTTTGCAAATAATTCAATGTCTGTAATTCATTCACATAATAAACCAGTCTATAGGTCATTTGTTAGATCTACAGCTATTCAGGGCAGAAATCAAAAAGGCAATCTGGTTTGTTTACCTCAGATTTCGGCACTAGGCTATACCCTTCTATTTGCTGCAGCAAGAGATGATTGTTGCCAAGTAACTATTACTCATTACCCATCTTGCCACAGGTCTTCTTGCTTGTATACAAATAGCAAGCCGTAGTACAAATGCAGTCTTGCAACCACAGGGAAAATTCTATATCTTGCTGGCGATTATCGAATTTGTTGAAGCCTAGGCTATGTTAGTGACTTACTGCCTATCAGGAGGATGGGCGGAGCCTACTGATGTCATATCGTGTTTACGTCACGAATATCAAAACTATCAAACTTAGGTACTTGCAAACATTAGGTAGGATTATGGAATATACAGTTGCCAACTTTCTTCATTATATAATCATTGCTTTGAATTCCTTAGTAGGTTTAATAGCCTGATACCTAACAGCCAGTATTCAATAGGCTGTACGATCATTTTACAGGATTTGAAAATTTACTGTATCTGATATATATTAATAGGGATACAATTAATATTCAGTTTATATCGTAGTTTGCATGGCTGTATAAACCTTCCCGTTACCAGAGCTGATGTATATGCTGGCTTGCCCCTTCTGGTTGTAATGGGAAGAATATTACTTTAATTATTAATGATTTATTTAGGAATTGATTCATCATCATCCTCTAATATCTTTACTGTTGTAAAATGATTTTAACTATAAAATGTTTTCGTTTTTGTTGTGAACACGAGTGCGTGGCAGTGTAGCCAGTTCCTTGTTTTGTTTTTTCTCACTTTGAGTATGGGAGCGCTGCCCTGAATCTTTCGTCTGCATTTTGGTAACACTAACAACACATGTAAGATCACGAATGCTTTCATGTGAAAAGGGCGTCAATCAGTCCACCTTTCATTCTGGTTATTTTACCAAATTGTTAATACAAATGATTATCTATCCCTTGCAAGGGATCTAATCCAGGGATCTAGTCCAGGAGTTCTGAAGACTAGGTAAATTAATCAAGTCCAGGAGACTAGGCCTGGGAGAAATTTGGCATGATGTAATGAGTAATAAAGAAACAAGCTGAATACCAGGAATTTTCTTAAATACCCCTAAAATGGAAATCAGCACTTCAACTCCTCCCAGTGGGAAGACATCACCTGGCCTCATCAGTAGTAAGACCCATACACACAAGGAATAGCAGGTAGGACAGGCCTACCCTATTTTCCAGGCAGCGTAAACGTTAGTCTTCATACCCACCGTTTCAATTATGACACAGTACCATTCTCCGACCCGTGTCTCCAGGCAAGAAGACTGACAAAAGGGTATATGTATACAAATAGTATTATTATTCTTATTCTCGTATCTTAATGTCATGGTGAGGGAAAATCCTCCGCAACATGGTTACTTCTTATTACACTAAAACTGCTTTGGTAGCTACATCGTGGCTTCATTACATATTTTGAACTTCAAAGTCTGTTGCAGAAACTTAAGTTCATGCACACCCGGAGGCTTGAAAATGTACTTTGGCAGAAAATGTTTGCTGCATATGCATGATCCATCGTTTGGCTGTTTATCCATTCTGCAGTTTCTATCCTAAGTAAGGTAGCAGTCTCGCTCTTTGTTCTTATCAGGAAATCATAAGCACAAAATTGACAAAAATCAGTCCTGAATCTCACATGTTACACATTAACAACAGGCTTCCTATAACACATAGCATGACACCTTACTTGCATGCGACAATCACGTGACTGCCCAATCTCTCCCTTTTGTATCTATGGCTTCAACTTTGAAGACCCATTGAAAGATCATTGTCAGTCATTCAGCTTATTGGTACCAGACTTGATGTGAGAGGAAAAACCGCGAGAGAGCATTTTCCTTTATATTTCATTACACCGTAAGAAGCTCTTCCATGACAGTTTAATTAATATGATTTAGATTAATTTAGATAAATTAACGTGTTTGATGAAACAGAAATAAAGGGAGCACCGTGTGTGTGTTTGTGTGTCTGCATGTATGTGTGTATATATATATATATATATATATATATATATATATATATATATATATATATGTGTGTGTGTGTGTGTGTGTGTAATGAATTTGTTCTATTACAGATGTATTTTCTGATTATGCTTATGTTTTTGCTGATGGTCTTGGTGAACTACCAGGCAATGTTCATTTAACTATTAATGAAAATGTCAAACCAGTGGCAATTTCCACTTGGCGTGTACATATTAGTTTGAAGACAAAAGTCAAACAAAAGTTGTTAGACTTAGAAAGGCAAAAGGTCATCCAAAGGGCAGAGGAACCCACTCCATGGGCAAGCAAGATGGTAGTTGCATAGGAAAAAACAGGGGATATTAGGCTATGTATTGACCCTCAACAATTGACTCTTGAAAGATAATTGCACCCGTTTCCCATTATAAATTATATTCTGCCTGAAATGAGTAATGCCACAATATTTTCACGCTTTGACTTGCGTAATGGATATTGGCATTGTATAGATCACGAATCCAGCATGCTGACAACGTTTCCAACACCTTTTGGGAGATTTTACTGGCTAGTTACCATCTGGTCTTGCAATAAGTAGTGAGATTTTTCACAGAAAAAGCTTCAATTTGCTCTTGATGACTTAGCTGCTGTTATTGTGAAGACTGGAGACTGAGACTAGGAGAAATGCATACTGGTTTATGGGTCAGAAACGGACATATATAAGGATGCTGTGCAGACGGAATTATAGTGTCCATCACGCGTACATACGAAAAAAAAAGGGAGTGGACCCCCGCTGTGATTGTGCTTTCTCGCACCTACAAATATACATATAATTAAGCGTACAGAGTGTGTAAATTTATTATACATATATTGGCGGAAAGGCCGCAAACTGCTCTACATTTTGGTATATGTAAAAAGAGGTATATACATTGGGAGGACTGACATTTCGGTGGAAATGTCGTCCTTGCATTACATGTATAGCAGATGATGTTCTTCTTTATTAACGGAGAATCTAAGAAAGATGCTATGATGGACCATGGTGAAATTGCTATTTGATCACTGTCACAAGCATAGAATAAAAGTGAACTGAGATCACTTTTCTTGGTCAAAAAGTTACTGCTTGTGGTTTAAAAGCAGATCCTTCTAAGATTGAGTTCATTATAAAGATTCCTGTCCCAACCAAAGCTACAGAAGTTCTCAGATTGAATGGGATGGGTAGCTGTTTCACAAAATTTCTGCTGAGCCTTTCGGATGTATTGGAGCTAAAAAGAAATTCAACAAAGAAAGGTGTTATGTGGGAATAGAGAGAACAAAAGCTAGCATTTCAATAACTAAAAGACCTTGTTAGTAAGGCTCCTGTTCTCTCTAAGTCTTGAAACTCAGTGTGATGTGATGCAAGTCAATCTGGACTTGGCACAGTGCTACACCAGGATGGAAGCCCTATCGTAGGGCACTGACATCAACAGAAAGGCGTTATGCACAATTAGAAAAAGAACTGCTAGCTGTTTTCTTTGCCTTAAAGAAATTTCATCAATAAACATACAGTCGCAGGACTGAAGTGTTCTCAGACCATAAACACCTCTTGTCCATAAGAAACCTTTGAACAGAGTTCCTGAGAGGCTACAGCGTATGCTTGTAAGTGCACAACAATATGACACTGAGCTAGAGTACACACTTGGTAAAGAAATCCATGTAGCTGACTTATTGTCTAGGTCTTACTTATCATTTAATAAAAGTGGTAGTGATTTTGAAGCAATTAACAAGGTCTCATACTTACTCATTAAAGAGGAACGATTAAACCAAATTTATGAAGCTACTAGGATGAAACTTTGAAACAGTTGGGTGATGTAATTGTGTATGGGTAACCAGAGCCAAAGGATCAAATACCAACAAATTTGATTCCACATTTCTCTACTAGGGATAACTGTTTATTGTGCAGGATGGCTTAATCTTTAGGTGAATGTATAATTGTACCTTTCAGTTCATGTAAGGAAATAAAAGAGGCAGTATACTTGTCTCACATAAATGTAGAAGGATGCTTACGCAGAGCAAGAGAGTGCATATTTTGGTCATCAATAAATGCTGAATTAAAAGATTTTATATCGAGGTGAAAATTTGCAACAAAAAGAGATCCGCATGCCTCATGAATTAAGTGATAGGCCATGGGAAAAAGTGGGTGTAGAACTCTTTGAACTTAGGGAACAATTTTCATAGTAACTGTTGATTATTATAGTAATGTTTGGGAAGTTGACAGGTTAGAAAATACCAAAGCATCCAGTGTGATTCATAAATTGAAGCTGCACTTTGCAAGTTACGGGTCCCCTTCAGTTACTCATAAGTGACTGGTTCTCAGTTCACTAATACAGACTTTCATAAGTTAACAAAGGAATGGGATCTTGAACACAGAACAAGCTTAGGCCTAAGCATTTACGGTCCAATGGATTAGCAGAATCCACAGTCAAAATGACCAATAGATTGATTAAGAAGGCAATAGATAGTGGTAGAGATCCATATATAGCCATGGTTGATTACAGAAACACACCAACTCAAGGTACTGATTTTAGTCCAGGACAACGCAGCTTAGGCAGAAGCACACTACTTCCACTGGTAATTAGTACAGAACATGTGAAACAAAACAAGAGGTATTGTAATCTTAGAAGTTCAGTGTACAATAATACAAGCAGTAAGGATCTAGATCCATTAAATGAAGGTGATGTGATCATGATTAAACCTACGGTAATGGGTATACAGAGTTAGGATAAGAGTACTGTAGTAGAACGGCTGGATGAGAGGTATAATGTTTCATCTGATAATAGTATAATAAGATGTAACAGGGCACATTTGAGGAAAACCAATGAGTCTAATCATGTCAACAAGAGCATGCCACTTTAGATAGAGATGATAACGAAATTGGGCGTGAAAATAACCCAAGTGGTGCTAATGAGAGATCTGTGTTAAATGAAGATTATAATATTGATGTACCTTGTACACCGTAATCTAACGGTAGACTCAGAGTGTGATATGCAGTTGACTAGAAGTATGAGAAGTACTAGATGACAATCACCTGCAAAATTTGACGACTTTGCACTAACCACGAAATAAACTTATATATTTAGTTGGTCAAGAAGTCATTGATTTATATTCAGCATTGTAATTACATATTGTGGAATGTCGCATTCTATATGCATACAAATAGGTTCTTTTTTAACTTTAACTCTTATACATGCAAATATATACATGTTCATTTTTTTAATTAAAAAACACAAAGGATGTTACAATATTAAAATTTATTTTGCTCTATGTTATATATGTTTTTGTGTCAGTTTTCGCATAAAAACGTTGACCGGAGTTTCACTATATGCATCCTTCCCATATATCTCATGACATCACCATAATTATACTCTGTTCTTTTTTCGTCTGTCCATCCGCCTGTGGTGTTTTCGCATGGTAACACTGCGTCCTGGGCTTTAAATAGTTACTCTATGTGTAAGTTTTAGGTAAATAAAAGGATATCTGGGTGTACATTTGCAACTGAAAAGTGTTTTAATAATTTACAGTATGCGAATTACACCGTTAATATTCGAAATAAGGTTATTATTATTGTTGAATGTAAGCTGAATGTAATCATCTAAAGCCCGGGACGCAGTGTTACCATACGCAAACACCTCACGCTGGTGGACAGATGGAAAAAAACAGAGTATAGGTATGGTCACATTTACAACCTCTTAGAGTAAAGTCAAATTCACGAACCCTTCTGACCACATGTTTTTGTCAGGCCAACCTTTTATCATAATACAAAATTCTTCACACACATGATTACAACGATAAACACCCATTGCATGATAAGCTTTAGAACCCAACTCCCTTCTTATTTTCTCATGAAAATTAAGCCTACTTATTTCAAGCGCATCTCTGTATGTACTTCACAAACAACCCAGGTCGTTGTCATGTAAGCCTTTACAGCACTGCGTCCACCCCGTGTCTCTCACCAAACTAAACTCCAAGTTACTTGAAACCTACCATGTATTGAGGGCTCCAATAAAATCTTGAAAAACTCTGCACTCGATTCTACAGAATGAGCCCACACACCAAGTGCAACATCTCTACATTTCCCAGAACAAATCAAACCTATGTTCTGTTCAAACAAACCTATGTTCTCCAGAACAAAACAAACCTATGTTCTCCAGAACAAATCAAACCTACATTCCATTTGAACAACACTATGTTCACTGGAACAAATCAAACATACGTTTTATTTGAACTAACCTACGTTCTCCGGAACAAATTAAACATACGTTCTATTTGAACTAACCTACGTTCTCTGGAACAAATCAAACCTACATTCTTTACAAACAACCATACATTCCCCAGAATAAATGAAGCCTTCATTCTATATAAACAACTTTACGTTCTCCGGAACAAATCAAACCTAAATTCTATTCAAACAACCCTACATTTTCCAGAACAAATCAAATCTACAATCTTTTCGAAAAACCCTACATGCTCCAGAACAAATCAAACCTATGTTCTATATGAGAGACTCTATGTTCTGTGGAACAAATCAAACCTATATTCCTTGGAACAAATTAAACCAACATTATTTATGAACAACCCTATGTTCTCCAGAACAAATTAAACCTACGGTCTATTCAAACAAAAGTCCAATGTTCTTCAAAACACCTTTAACCTTGTGCGATAGTTGGTTTTGTCCATATGCAAGTAAAACAAACCCATTCTTTTCAAAAAAACCTATGCTCTTCGAAATAAACAAACCGTTCTTTTCTAACAAACCTATGTTCTTTGGAGCACCTTTAACCTTGCTCTAGAGCTGGATTTGTCTGTGTACAAGTGAAACAAACTCGTTCTTTTTTTAACTAGCCTACATTTTTCAGATAAACAAACCTGTTCTTTTCGAACAAGCCTACATTCTTCGGAACAAACAACCCTAACAAACAGACACGTTCTTTTCAAACAAACCTATGTTCAACAAACAAGCCCATTCTTCTGAAATAAACCTTCATTCTTCAGAACAAACAACCCTGTTTTTTCTAACAAACCACATTCTTTTGAACAACCTACATTCTCTGGAACAACCAAAACCTACTCGCTATGAACAAACCCATGCATTCTTTAAACAGACCAGAGGCAGTTCTCTCAAAAGACACCTTAAAATACTCATGTTTGATTCCAAGTGCCACAATTCGTCCTATGGAACAAACCACAAACCCTGGTCCTCTATCCCCATGGGGACGAGTCTGCACTACCTAGTGCCACCTAACAAAAGGGGCACTCCCATTTACTTGTGGCACTACTTACTGGCCCACTCCATTGCATAGTCACTCCTGCCAAACCCGAGTGTCATTTTACTTATGTTCCACTTCTGGCATGCTCAAGCTATACCTGACTTTTAGAGGAATAATTTCACCCCCTATGCATCAGTAATATGGCTGCTGCCCTCGAGGAAATCAAAACCTTCAACATGGCAGGGAAACAACTGGGAATGAAGGGCCCAGAACTGACAACATGGGTCAGTGACAAAGAGTAGAGGCTAAGAAGGTGAGAGAAGCCGAAAGGGAGAAAGAAAGGCAGGAGAAGGAGAAAGGAGCACAGGAGAAGGAGAAGGAAACAGAGGAAAGGGACAAAGAAAGAAGGGAGAGGGAATTACAGAGAGCCCAGAAGCTCGTCCTCCCCCGACAGAGAGCCGAGAACCCCACTCTGACCTCTCCCCAGTCCCTGCTCAACCTTCTGCTTCCTTACCCAAGATGAATGAAGGAATCTTGAAGAGGTCCAAAAGGTCATCAGTAAGGCTGGAGAACATTGGCGAGGGCAACCCAAGGAAGCAAGTCAAACCTGGACCAAATAGGCATACTCTAAAAACAGAGCTCTAGCACAATGGCCGGAGTCCCTAAGCACCACCACCTTTGAGGAGATAATCAAACACTTCCAGCTTGAAGGCTTCCTGTATTACAACCCTGGCATCCCCTTGCTTTCGCCACCTACCTTTGTGAATAAGCTCCCAAGATGGTTGCTTTGTGCTGTCACTTGGCAGATGGGCTGGGACACATACCATCCCCACTCTAGACCTTTGGGACATGAGATTTGCCCCCCTTCTCATACCTCTGGGAGAGCTCAGCCCAAAAATGGACATCATCAAAGAAAGCCTGTGTGCAGCCATTGTCAGAAGGTCGGGCACCTCATAGAACAGTGCTTTATGAAGGCCAAAGCTTCGCCAAAGACCCTCACCAGTTCCCACAACGGTACCACACCCAACCAAGTCTTGTCTGGCGGCTCTTGGGTAACCAACAACCAGCCAGATCCCTCCACGTGGGCAGTGCCACAAAAAAACTATAGCCAAGAAGTTTGACCCTCCAAGCATGCCGGGTCAAGACATTTGATGACACTGGAGCACAAATCTCTGATATGGAAAGACAAAGTCCCCCTGGCCCTACCAGTGAACGACATAAGCTCATCACCATTGAAAGTATCAATCATGTTAAATTGACACCAGGCCTCATACAACCAAGATCAGCGCCCTTGCAGTAGTAGCCTACATTCCTGGAGGCTATGACCTCCTCCTGGGGAAGGATTTCCATTCCCTACCTAATTTAAGAAGATCCAAGGCCCCTAACACCTCAAAGACTCCATCAGGCACAAATAGACCTCACAGACCTGCCTTAAACTCACTGTCAGTTCCATTTAAGCACCCTAAGCTGTGCCAGGCTCCGTCTGTCCTGAATAATGAGACCCTTACAAATCTAATTCCTGTGCCAGGCCCTGCTCTTTTGCCAGTACCAAAGCACACTATAGCTCTCCCTTCTGAAGATCCCAAATTTGTTTCAAATCCTCTGACAGTGTCACTTACGGGCCCTGAGCAGTGCCAATCTCCATTCATCACAAACGTCAAGCCAATTCCCAATCTGATTCCTGTGCCAGGCCCCTGCTCTAGTGCCAGGGCCACTTAAGTGCCCTGAGCAGTGCCACACCCTGTTCATCCCTAATGTTGAACTCATTCTGAATTCAGTCCTTTTGCCTGCTCCTGCCTTAGTGCCAGTGCTAGTCCACACCATAGATCTCCCTTCAAGAGATCCCAGTCCATATCCCTTCTCTTCTCCCAGCTTGGCTCCTCTACCATTGCCAGTAAGAGAGTCGGATTCCCCTGACCATAGCAGAGGCTCATCACTTGGCGTGGCCTCACAACCCATGCCTGAGTTGGTCACCTTAACTTGCCTCTCATGCTCACAATACCTCCTCCTCTCTTTTCCGACCTTCAGGCAACAAGTACCTGAATGAGAATTCTGCCATGTCTCAGCTGCCTGTAGAACTCAGGAGCTGCAACAGCTAGTATTAGCAATGACAGGCACTGCCCCTGCTCAAATTGCCACAGCAGCCAGAATAGGCGGCACTCCAATGCCTTCCTCAGACTCTGTTCCACCAATTCCTCATGGATCATTAAACCATCGACCTAAAAGACGACCAAGAAAGAAGGGTCAAAGGTGTAGAGCCTCCAGGTAGCTTGAGAGAACCACTGAGCTTTCCTCATATGTGCCAATCTGGCAGAGTGCCTTACTTTACCTTACAATGAATTCTGACACCTATAACCAGAGTAGCATGCCGGTTTCTTCCTTTATTTATACTTCTTATATCTACATGATTTAATCTTTTATTTTAATATTTTTGCAGTAACTTTCCCAATTGTGAACTCATCCTATGCCTTATAATGGCTCCACTTTTACTTTGCCTCACACTCTACCAATGCAGAGTGCCAATCTCCAAATCCTCTGGCACTATAAGTCTTTGACTTCCCATCTGTGCAATTATGAGCAGTGTCATTATCATTCCTACATACTGTGGCATAACCTAACCTAAGTCCATGAGTATTAACCTTTACCTTGCCCCATCAAGGCACCTAACAGCAAGTCTACATATACAACCAACTTATGGGGACTAGTTTCATATTGATTCCATGAATATTAATCCTCTCACATTAAGCCTCGTTGACACGGGGCTAGTTTAGTAGCAGCTAGTGCTAGCTACATGTTAACTTATCCGGCAAGTAAGTGTTGACACTACAGTAGTTTGATGGGAAAGTATTTGTAGCCAGTAGCCATCAAAATGTCCAATGACAAAGATGTAGCAATTGATGCTGTAGTAGGTGTCGTTTTGGCAAACAAATTAGAAATAATTGTGAAAAAGAAAAAGACAGAAAAACGTACAATATGGGTGAGGAAGTGGCTCCAGCGGAGAGAAAGTTTAGAAGGCTCCAGTGCACTCCTACAGAATATATAATAACATCACCCGAGGGTGATGTTATTATCCTTTTGTGACCCATACCCTCACAAGCAAAAGTTTTAAGAATATAGTCAGCAGGTCTTAGCCACAAAAGTGGATAAATTTCACCATGGTTTTACTCATTTATTATTATCAATCTACGATTAGTCATGTATAGTAGATGAAAAGAGGGGGAATGGCTAATAATGTTTAAAGTGTCATGTAATGATAGTGAAGTCACATAGCTCTCCTCGCTTAGAGACAAGAGGTGGTGCAGTACCAGTTCACTTGGAGTAAAGGTATTTGCTGAACAAGCAACTTGACTCAGAAATCATTCCCCCGATCGTGAGGCATGTACGTTTGTTTGTACGCGTGTTACAGGCCTACTAGTTCAGGGTACTTGTGGAAGACACATTCTTTGAGACAAACGATTATAGATCAAGTGGTTGCTCCGAGTGTCGGGAGAAAACGCCCATCGTAAAGGTAGGACACATTCTATAAAAAACTTAGAAAAACTGTTACCTTTTGAAAAGAGAGAGAAGTGTGAAATACTCTCTTTACGTGAATACTTTGAAAAGAGTGATGTGGGGGATATGTCTTTATACCTATTATCTTTATTACAGATGGGTCCAATTCCATGGTAGATTAGAAACGGGATTCTCTAACCTGACTAATACGAGACTTTATGACATTTTTGGGTTTGGGAGTGAAACCTTAGTCAGGAAGGTAGAATGTTATCTTACTGGTTTCTATATGGGTAGATTTGGGTGTTTATGCCATTATGACTTGTTAATCATTTTGTTCTATGTTATAACCAATTGCTTTGGGAAATAAATAGTATTTTTCTATATTTACACAGTCTTAATAAGCCTCGTGACATGTTACAGACAGGGCACCGTTGGCATCAGGTAAGAGTTCCCAGTTTGTGTAGTTTAGGGAATAAGGAGGGGTGAAACAGTGGTAGCAGCGGTAAAGGCTTTTTATATATTTTTCAAGCTGTAGGTACGCTCCGAAGAGACTGGTGACCAGTTAGAAATAGGGGGTTTTTATTTTTTGGTAGGAAAAGGGGTTATTAATCATGTCACAGGCAACTCGGGGTCCTTTCTGCTGATTCGACAGAGAGAAGCTGTCCCTCAGACTTCCTCTCCCAAGCCAAGTCAGTTTCGATTTCTTGAGGTTACGGAATAAAGGCGTTTTAAAAAAACGTTAGGAGGAAAAGTTTAATTTTCGACATATTAAAGTGTTTCGCAGTTTGCACATATTTGCGGTGTGTATATGAATTCGGTTCACGGTCATATGAAGACGTAAGTGTATTTTCGAGTTTTTTTCTTTTTTATTTTTTTTCTTTTTATATTTTGTGTATTTTTTTGCCCTTTTGTTCTTGTTCATGTTCCTTGTATTTGTGTGTGGCGAACTTACCTGAGTGGAATTTTTGCTGCAAGTCACGCCAGAGAGAGAGAGAGAGAGAGAGAGAACTGGGGACGAGGCAATTGCCGAGGGGAATTGGTTGGCAAACGTCTTGCATTCTTTTTCCTTTCCTATCCCCTCATTATTAATTTTTTTACTGTCATTTTCGTGGGGTTGATTTTGTGATTGGGGACAGGACACGCTTACCTTTTGTTATCCATTATTGGGGGAAAATTTGTGTTGATTTTTCTTGATTGGGTTTAGTGTATATAAATACATTGATGTTATTGAGATCGGGGAAGCTTATTAAATAAAACAGCCTTTGGAAACAGGATAAAATGGCGGATGCTAAACCTACGACGCTACTACATCACGTGACAAACATTAGTGCTGGGGTCAGCCCATTCAAAGGGATTGTAGATGGCGTACTGTCACAACCTGTAAATATCTTCGTAGAAGGAGTTAATAACTATTTAGCAGGAAAGAATATAGTAGACGATGTAGAGGCATTTAGAGAGGCGAAAGCTTTGCTAGATTTCAATAAGGGAGACCTCAGTCATAGGTCAAGGAGTTTCCAATTTACAAAATGTCGTACCTGGACAGACTTGCAAGCATTTTTGAAAACAGCATATGGCTCAAAGGAACACGGAGATATGGTGAGAGACCTTCGAGGTCTTTATAAACTACAGAAAGGCACTAATAGCCTTGTAGAACATAGTTCAAAGCTGTTTGATGCAGTGGCAGATTGGGTAGGAAAATTGAAAACATCTAAATGGGTTACAGGGGATAATCTCCCTCTAAATAATGTTCATAAACTGATCTATTTTTCCCTGCTCTTACACGAGGTACCCGATGCAATTGTGGATAGCTTTGATGAAAAGGTTGAGCCTACCTCAGACGAAGAATTGCTTTATACCCAAATAAATAAACACAGGTCTAAATGTCCCACCATAGATAGCACAATTTTTAACGGGACAGGCCCGAGTGATAGAGTACAGAGAGACACGGAACTTTCTCCTCATCGTCTGTGCGCAAAAGTTGAGTATAACAAAAGATCGATCGATCAAAAGCAACAGCAGTTGCTTTGTTTCAACTGCAATAAACCAAGACATCCAAAGAAATTGTGTAGGGTTAAATATTGTGGAATGTGTAAAAGTACTGATCATTATTGGCAGTCTTGTCCGCCTCAGATACGGAGAGATGCGAAGCCTACACCTCAAGGTTCTGGTAATTATAATGTGAGAACTTCACAGGCAGGTCAAACCAGAGGGCAAAGGGATCGGTGAAATTTTTGGAAGCCCGATCAACAAAAAGGGTACAGGTGATTGGTAGATGCCACTGTGGTCTCGTGGGGGACGCCCCAGAGCCCAAGCCTATAGTCTATGGAACAGTAGGGGTTGTGGATATCCCGGTTTTTTTTAAACACAGGGGCATCAATAAATCTAATGGACTATAATTTGTATCAATCCATGTTCTCCAATTACCCTTTGCAGCCCTCAATGGAGACGGTGTGTGATGTGCAAGCCCATAGATTAAACACCCTGGGTTGTGTTCAAATACAGTTTACTCTCGGTAACAGAGTGTTAACAGAACCTTTTTTGGTAATAAAAGGATAAAAGGAATTGCGTTAGGTAATAAAATCTTGTTGGGTCATCCTGCTTGTAGAAGAGACAAGATTTCGATCCATGCGGGTGCTAATGGGATAACAGTCGGAAAGATGAGTTATTTCATACCATATGAGGACGTGAATAGAATGGAGGACATGGAGGTTATTGAAAGAGGAGAGGTGCTCGGTGGTATTAATGGCGGTGATACGAGTGTTATGGAGAAAGGTAATGTTAAAACACACGTTGGTGATATGGGAGATGATTACGGGGGTTCTATCAGAGTTCACAGTGGTAACAATGATAACAATGGTGGTGATGATACTAATATGGATGTTATTTCTGATACTAACAATGCTGGGGATGATACTGAGGGTGGAAATTTTTCCCTTTTTTTTCTTGTTATCTGTTTTTGTGATTTGGTGACAGAATGGCTTCACATTTTTTTTCCTTCTCCTTTATTTCCTTCTAATGTTTTTTTTTTCTTAATATATGTAAATCTGCGGCGTTTTGGCGTAAGATTTCGGGGTTAATATTTTTCTGCAAATTTTTGCTTTAGCTGAGAAACAGGATGGTCTTTTTGGCGTGGGGTCAGTAATTAAATAGAGGAATTATTTATATTACCAGGGTGGTGTTATTATTAAGATGATGATTTATATGTAATGAGATGGTTCTGCGGAGTGTGCTTACAAAGTTCAGTACTAAACATTTTTTTTTGAGAGTCACGAGTTTCTAGCGTCGCGAGTCTGAATATGCTGCAATGCGAAGCACCTGACGAGTTCATAGGTGGGCTTCTTTTTTGCTAAGGTTGCTGTAAGGAGTCCGGTTGCGAATCTTCCCTTTGGAATTGATTACTTGGGGATTTGCACTGTTTTTGTAGATGCTGATTATGGCATTTCACGAGAACGTGTCATGTAAGGGGATTTTTTTTTTTCTGGTCTTTTCTGGTCGATAGGATTGCTGCGGTAGCAGATCCTGTAACGGTACACATTCCGTTTTGGGAAAGATGTTGAATTATATATATGTTTTTTTTCTTTTCTTAACGTCGTCCGAGAAGATTAAACAACTGACAGTTTTCTTTTTCTTTTCTCTTATGTGCGCTGTGAAATGGGGAGGGGAAAGTTCACTTATTATTGTTGTATTATCTTATTTTTATTTATTTATTTATTTATTTTTTCTTTTCTTACAAGAGATGTTGTAATGAGGGTTAAGCTCTAAATAGCATTTTTCTTTTAGATAGAAGATATAATTTGTCAGGGTATGTGAGTTGGATAGAAGGGGTGTTTGGCATTATATTTTATGGAGGCTAGTTATATAAACCATAAAGGGGTTTTTGCTGTTAGACTTTATGGGTTCTCTTTTGATAGTGTGTTAGTCAGATATGGGATTATTTGTGAGAATTCAGTAGGTAAAGATTATATTTGGTTTAGCGAGGAATTTTTTTTAATATTTGATTAGTAGATTGAATATATTAATTAATGACGAATTTGTGGGGTAAAACAAGACTTTAGTTATTTTATGACCATGTAGACCTTTTGAATACGGACACACAATGACTTTGGAGAATTCCCAACTCTACGTGAGGATGGCAAGGGAGACGACTTCGTTCTACAGTACCAGGGGTTGAGTCAGGTCTACACACGAATGGCATTTTTGTGGACTGCCTTTGCAAAGGATGAGATGTCTTCGATATAATTTCTGGGATAAATCAGGAGTCTACAGTCTTCGATGAGGCGGGTGCAAGTAGCACTTGCATAGAATAACGGGGTGGTGACCACGTTTACTTCCGCAGAAAACGTCGAATCTACAGTTTCGCGACGGCTAATAATATGTTTAAAGTGTCATGTAATGATAGTGAAATCACATAGCTCTCCTCGCTTAGAGACAAGAGGTGGTGCAATACAAGTTCACTTGGAGTAAAGGTATTTGCTGAACAAGCAACTTGACTCAGAAATCATTCCCCCGATCGTGAGGCATGTACGTTCGTTTGTACGCGTGTTACAGGCCTACTAGTTCAGGGTACTTGTGGAAGACACATTCTTTGAGACAAACGATAATAGATCAAGTGGTTGCTCCGAGTGTCGGGAGAAAACGCCCATCGTAAAGGTAGGACACATTCTATAAAAAAAAATTAGAAAAACTGTTACCTTTTGAAAAGAGAGAGAAGTGTGAAATACTCTCTTTACGTGAATACTTTGAAAAGAGTGATGTGGGGGATATGTCTTTATACCTATTATCTTTATTACAGATGGGTCCAATTCCATGGTTGATTAGAAACGGGATTCTCTAACCTGACTAATACGAGACTTTATGACATTTTTGGGTTTGGGAGTGAAACCTTAGTCAGGAGGGTAGAATGTTATCTTACTGGTTTCTTTATGGGTAGATTTGGGTGTTTATGCCATTATGACTTGTTAATCATTTTGTTCTATGTTATAACCAATTGCTTTGGGAAATAAATAGTATTTTTCTATATTTACGCAGTCTTAATAAGCCTCGTGACATGTTGCTGACAGGGCACCGTTGGCATCAGGTAAGAGTTCCCAGTTTGTGTAGTTTAGGGAATAAGGAGGGGTGAAACACACGTATAACATCACTGTGAAAGGGCGTAGCCTCCTTTAAGTAGTTAAAGAGGAAAAGCAACTGTATTTCATTTGACATCTAGATAGTCCTAATTTTGTCTAGGGATTAATTCATTCTGCATCATAATTTGTTTACTGACAGGAAATAAAATGAATTATGCAACAACAACAGATACTTGTTGGTATATAATTTAGAAATTCGCGATGTGAAAATATTATTTACAAGAGGGAGAAGCCAATAACGCTTAATATATTTCACGGTGTATCTCATTTGAAGAATATATTGTTGTTGAATTAGTGTTGCATTATGTTTAGATATATCTGATTACAATGTAAGCATATATGTCATACAAGCCGTAAACTGAAATTGAGAAGAAAGTATTTCTTCGGCATCGTGACTGGCGGCAGTAATAGATATAGGACTGATGAGGGAGCTAAAAGGCGTGGCTTGTGATGTCATGGATCAGCTCCAAGCGCTTTGATTGGTCCTAATTTTCCCCATCCCTAAACTCTTCCAGACTTGGGAAATATGCTACCGGGTAGTGCTATTTAAAGGTCATCAACGTGACGTCATCAACACGTCTTTCCCAAACAATAAGTTACACTTACACGGCTTCACTACTGTATCAGACGAACGTTGACCTTTTGCGAGGGCAGTTATTGGACGCTGTTGCTGCTTCTGCTTAACCTCCAATTTGCTGTCCACTCTCTGTCTTTTGATACAACCTTTTATCTTGGGAAAGCAGTGTGAAGGAGTGGGGGGCTGAAAGTCATACGGTTGATCGGAGGCTTTGGATGTGCTTGCCACAGCTGGTGGCGGCGGCGGGGGTGCCAGGATCTCCTCATCCTCATCTTCTTCATCAACTCCTTCCGCTCCCCCCGCTCGTTCATTGACCGGAACTGTGGGTGACCATAAGCAAGGGATATTATAAGGGGTGATGTAATACCTCTTATCTTCTAAAGGACATAGAGCTACCTTCCTCTGTCGGGTGTGACACATCGTTCCTCCCACAATCTGCAAATTGTGAACCGTGATGTAAGTGCTCTCATTATTCTCAATTATAGCTTGGTATTGACTATGATTAATAGTCTTTTGGCGACATCTTTGAATCCCTTTAAAGTGTTACACCGACTGTTTTGCGTCTCATATGAATAAACTTTGGGTTTTATACATTCAACTTACCTGTCAGATATATACATAGCTATAGACTCCGTCTTCCCGACAGAAATTCGAAATTCGCGGCACGCGCTACAGGTGGGTCAGGTGATCTACCTGCCTGCCGCTGGGTGGCAGGAATAGATCCAGATTTTCTCTGTCGCTTGGAATGTAAACATACGTTTGCAGTTCCTCCTGACTTGATTTTCGTGTTTCATCGCCATCGATCTTCTGGGCTGTCTTTTACAGGGAAGTACTGGGTCTTTGGCTAGACATATGCTTATATTAACATTTTAATGAATTTGGCTTCAAAAAATTTTCAAAGATTTTATATCATGTAACTACCGAAATTTTCGGTAGACACTCATAGTTTCAAGAAAGGGAAATATTAATATTTATTCATTGATAAGTGTAATAAGTATTAGAATCGATTGGGGGAATAAACTGACTTCCTACTTTAGGGAATCAGTAAAGCATGTATCTAGATACGCTTCCTTTAGAAGTTTATTGTTTTGGGCTGCTCGTACTAACGAGCGGTTAGAATTATCAGCACTAGTAGTGTTGCATCCTCATCACCTTCTTACTTTACAGAAACTTCAAATCGATAGTAATAGTTTGAAGATAATGTAGCTCAAAATGTGAGCTATTAAAAGATGAGAAGTGATTAAGTGTTCCCCATTGCAATGGAGGGTGCATCTGATCGGCTCTGTCTCGCTCCCAGGCCTAGACCTCTTTCAAGCTCCCAAGCCCAGAGGAGAAGGAATGTCGAAAGCCGTAAGGAGGTTTCAGAGAATCCCCACCGGTCAGGCGTCCCCTCGGCAGGTTCTGTAGAGCGTCCCAGACTGCCAAGGATAGCCATTGGAAAGGCATCCTAAAACAGTGTTTCTCCCTGATTATTATGCCTACTTTTCCACGATGGATAGGAGAAGAACTTCAAAGGAACGAAAATGACGAAAACTCTCGTAATATGCAAAATAAATCTCATTATGGATATGAGTATCTGGAAAGAAAGTTTTCCTTGCAATCAATAATCCCTTCCGGTAAACTTATTCAAAATGAGAATGGCATTAATCGGATAACTGCATCCCAAGGGAGAACTTGTAATTGTTTGGTACTGGAAAAGACTCGTAGGAGCTCTCAGTATTGGGTGAGAGGCTCTTTCTAGTACTTCAGCCGTACATTACGGCCTTATGTCCAAAGAATAGGAATCTGAAATGATACTCCTCGATCCTGGATCATTTATTAGGAGAAGCGTATAACAATAATTTGTTGTATTGGAGAATAACGAGGATAGAATTTTCCATTCTCTCGTTGCCCAGGCATGAGGACGGGAAGGAAAGAATATAACAGAGAATTCACCTTAAAACTATGGTATGGCAAAGCATATACACTTACAGAAAATTATTCCAAATAGTCAAGTGAATTCCTAGTATCCTTACAAAATTTCCAAAATTAATACGGTTTACCACAATGTAACAGTATTATAGAGGATTCTATTACGGTAGAGTACGAGTTATATGATGCTCTCATGTCTTTGAGAAGTGATTGGAGAAGCATATCTTTATTGGTGAATGGCGAGTAAGATAGAAACATTTTCTTCGTGTTAGAAGCGGTTTCCATGAATTACCAGTATCCTTCTAGGACTTTCCTAGGAAGGACTATGCTTAAAGGGATTGTTAAGACAACACCTACTTAGCTTCTAGATTTATCGAAGTCTTGTTTCGCTTAAATATGCTTTGATAAGAACTTCCTGAAGTTCGATAATAATTTTATAAGATTCCTTTATGGAATGGAGTAGCTGGCAACTCTGGAACAGTAAGGCCAGACGGCTAACGGAGACTTCTATCGCTTAGACCAACGCAGTACCATCTAGTTCTCGGTCATGAGCGGTCGGTTACATCTGTCTCTCCTGCGGGATGGAATAACTAACCGTTTCTCTCCCCTACAATCGCGGTCTTAGCCTCGGATTGAGGGGATAGTGAAGCTATCATAATTAAAATATTGTCTGCCTTTTGCGAGGAAGCTTTCAATAAGAAAGATCTTACAACCTTTCAATGCTGTTTACCGTAGGTAACATTATTAAAGGATTCTAACGCAGCAGAACATTATATTATATAATGCTCTCATGCTTACGAAAGCATGGCTTATTAGAGTACATGCTTAGTGAGAAGATGGATGTAGTAGAGAATTCACTTTAAGACTACGGTATGGTCAAGTCTTTCGAGAAACACACACAACTTTTTTTAGAATCGGATATTGCGCAGAAGATGGATGAGTCGGATGGGAAACATTCTCTTTGTGGCAGAAATTGTTTCCCTGAATGGACTATACTACGTATATAAAAGTTTTTTCCTACTAAGAACGGAATTAACATGTGAAAGGATGTCGGGTGCCATAAAGGCACAGAGGTTCTGGCACATAACCTAAAAAGAATTAGTAGGAAGCACCAGCCTGGCGCAAGCGCCAACCTGGCGCAATACGCTAGAAGCGCCAGCCTGGCGCAAATTGCGCCAGAAGCGCCAGCTTGGCGCAATGAGCCAAGAGCACCATCCAAGATATTTTCTCGTTTTAGCGACTTATTAACCTAAGAGCGATGCAAGATTTTGCATGTCCGTGAGAACCTGCTCGATTGACGATAATAACTGTTAACGTATGTCTAACATTTATTGGAAAGAGTTGTGAGAACCTACGGAAAGTCTTCTTCATAGATCTCTTAGCAAGGTAGAAGACGAACAGGCTTCCTATAGACTGCTTCCTTTTCCTCGAACCAAGAGAGGTAGCAATATACGCCATCTTTATTTTATAGAAAGGGGAATAAACTTTAGTCTTTTTCCCCTAAATATAAATTCTTTACAGATAGTGCCACATGGAATGAGGAGGCTGTCCTCTTCCAATACCTCTGTGAAACACATAACGGTTTTTTCTTCCCTTCCAGAGGGAAGAATCACCTTAGTTTTTTATCTGCTATCAAAGAACGCAGTATAAGACTATACGCTGTCTCTACAAAGGGAATAGAGATAGCAGAGGATTTATATCTCCGGGATCTCATACGATACCTCAATTCGACAAGAATAGGATATCATATACTTTGAGCGAGATAATTGTTTGTGTGGCCTCAGATTCCTTGTTCCGACAACATGGAACGGCTCCTCATAAAGACATCTTTGAGAAAATTTTTTATGAGGGATTCTGTGTTTTTCTTGGTCCTAAGCTACCAAGAAGACAATTAAATTTTTTATGCTTTGGAATCTCGCATCAGTTTCCATAGAGACTCGGCAATAGGTTCTAACCAGCATAGTATGTCTGACTCAACGTTTTTAGATGGAAGTTTCGTTGTCCAGAAAAAGGGGGGGGCTTACGTTTTCATCTACAGATGAAGAAATGGGTTTAGCGTTTGCCTATAGAGTCCTTAGGTTGCTATGAGGGCTCAAAATACTTCTCAGAAAGTTTTCAGAGGGATACAATAAGAGCCAAGAAATCTAAGGTCCTCCCAATTTCAGCTCGGAGTCTCCTTCGACTTCCAGACTCCTCCCCTTCCTTTGAGCAAGGATAGGGAAGATTCTGCAACGAGAAACCTCATCACCAGGTAAGAAGAGATCTCTATAGCAACGGAAGTAATCACGAAGGTTCCTCCTAGGAGAAAGACTCTTCTCTCTCGTATGGTTAGATATACCATTGTCTATGGATGTAATTGATGTATATCACCTACCCTGGCCGGAGGCCAAAAGCTAAAGAAGGGAAGAATTTCTTCCATTCTTCTCCATTCTCCTGATAAATTTGTGGTTGTTCAAGACATTCAGACAATGTAAAGCCAACCAGCCAGCTAATGACAAAACAGGCGAAAATACGCCGGAGACAGACAATTGCAATGAACACTGTCATTGTCAGTTGCGGAGAAAGAGCGGGCCTCCAACCTGGCACAGATGCGCCAGAGATGAACAAATCGGCCAAAGAAGAGGGTCCGATGTGGATATTGCCAGACAGCCTCGAGACTTTACCATGCTCGAAGCTCCAGCAAGTGGGGAAGAGCCAGCCAGGCGTCAGGCGCCAAAAAGAGCCTGCTTTGAGTCAGGCGCGAGGCGCCAGCCAGGCTAAAGGCGCCAGCCAGGCTAAAGGCGCCAGCCAGGCGCAAAACGCCAGCTAGGCAAGAGGCGCCGGCCAAGCGCTAGGCTCCAACCAGACGAAAAGCACCAGCCAGGCACAAGGCGCCAGCCAGGCACAAGGCGCCAGCCAGGCGCGAGGCGCCAGCCAGGCGCGAGGCGTCAGCCAGGCGCGAGGCGCCAGCCAGGCGCGAGGCTCCAGCCAGGCGCCAGCCAGACGCTAACTAGGCTCTAGGCTTCATCCAGAAGGGATACATTTCAAAGTAAGCACTGGTCTTCTTTGAAAAAAAGTGTGAAGCCCTTCATTAGTAACTTGATGATTCCCTCAAACAGCTGAGTATTTAAAAAGCGCATGAAATGCGAATCTTTATGAATTCTTATTCTTTCCTAACAATATGTCATGAGAACATATTAGCTGTCACTTACGGGAGATGCAACTCGGTGTTGAGTTCCCATTAATCGAAGGAAGTCAAGTTTATCTAAGAGAGATCCTTCTCTCTGGATTATACGTGTCTGCGGATATGTTGCTGGGGGAGCCAACACTGATCCTTAACGAGTGAGTTAACTTTTGTTTTTTAACATTGTATTTTCTTTGGGTTGTTTGAAAGGAGTTTTGGGATCATTTTTTCAAATTAAGCACGAACCCTCGTGTTAGGATCAGGTGATCGGGATCAGTGTTGTGCTCCTTAATTTTGCCACCAGGCACAGGTGTATTGTCATGTAAGTGGATAAGACCCCATTGACAAAAGACCTTTAGATTCTGTCGAATAAGTGGATAAGACCCCATTGACAGATCTACAAGAACTCTTAGCCATAGGTCACATCCTCGCTGAGGCTCTAGAGACGAAGCAGACTCCGAGCAATAGCTAGGAAGTCAACCCTTCGTCTAAACACATAGGAACCAAGGTTTTATTTATTTATTACCTACAACGTATGTTGTTTACCGTTCTATTCAGTAACTAGCTGTCTCTTACCCTCCTCCAATGGTGTGAATCAGCTATGTATATATCTGACAGGTAAGTTGAATGTATAAAAATGATATTGTCATGATACAATAAAGTTTTATACATACTTACCTGGCAGATATATACAATTAATCGCCCACCCAAGCTCCCCTCAGGAGACAAGTGGAAGAGAAAATCTGGATCTAGAAGGTAATGGTTCCTATTCCTGCCACCCAGCGGCAGGCAGGTAGATCACCTGACCCACCTGTAGCGTGTGCCGCGAATTTCGAATTTCTGTCGGGAAGACGGAGTCTATAGCTATGTATATATCTGCCAGGTAAGTATGTATAAAACTTTATTGTATTATGACAATATCATTTTTACACCAATGAACTCTCTGATAAGTTCAACGCATGTTTCAACTTTGATGAGTCCGAGTTCCCCCTCGCGCATGTCTTCATACACTTGGTAAGTTTTGGGAAAGTTGCACAAATCCAAATACAGTTTAAGTACATCCTTCGTGTGCGAGGTTGTCAGTCTCCAGGGAGACAATCAAACTGTCAGTGTCCTTAACTGTATCACCATACAGTTTTTGAAGGACGTCATAACGGAACTTGTACATCATGTCCTTAGCCAGGTCCAGTATGCTGAACCCAACATAGATTGCGGATTCTGCTGTAATGGTCTCTCTGCAGTGATTCACAATGTATCGTTGATTGTTCAACTTTTCAAAGGACTTGTATGTGTGCTTAGACACATTTCTAAGCAGTGAGGGTTCATCAGTGGTGACAACTGTCCTGTGGAAGTACTAAAGGTTTTTAATGGTCATGCCAAAAAGACCGTTCATAAAGATTTTGATGGTGTTCCTCTTGTCATCGTCTGATTCTTTCGCATTCGCTGTGATGTATTCCCTTAAATAAAATCCTTGTTTGAACTTGTAAACTTTTCTTATCACATCAACTTTTTCACTGAGTCTTATTAATGTTTGCAATAGGAGAAAGCAAAATAAATGGTTTTCCATTGGCAAGTATGTGCCTACCAGTTTGATATTTTTTTAGGGAGCCTCACATTAACCTTTTCCAATAGGTTTTTTGGTGGAGGGTTACGTTCATGTGATGTATAGCTAGAGGGAACTCATCCGTCATTTTATATTTGCTCATCACCTTAGGATAAAGACTGGTAAAATCGACGTACATTATATATGATTGTCGGTCACCAGCTTTAAATTGTGGGTTTAACTTGGGGTTGTTCGCTATGGTGTGCCTTTGGACTAGACTGCAGAAACCGCCTCCGATGTTGTTAGCGATCAGTTGGTAAGTTTCCCCATCCGAAATTAGGGGGAGGCGCGTTCACAAAGTGTGGAGAAAAGCGTCTAGTGAGAGGGAGGTAGATTTTAAATAGTAAACTGGGTCCAGTCCAAACTGTGTATAAGCAGCCTTCCTCCAAGCTAAGTAAACATCCCTCAATAATCCCATGTCTACGAGAAGGTATAAAACGGTGTAATCCAGCAAGTTAAAACAGTTTGCAGTGTTTCACACTTTGCAGACGTGTTCATATCCTTCACGGGGTATGCTTTCCCCTGTCAGTGAGGAATTGAAACACACTTTGGGAGGGAAGCCAGGTTTTTGCAACACTTCGAAACCTGTCACGTAGTCGTAAGAGTAGCACTGTTTACCTGTGCTCAAAACTAATTTGGTGCACTCGTCGGGATATTTAGATAACATCCGGCATGTGATTTCCAAAGCTCCTTTCTGCTTGATGTGACTCGACGTGAGACTGGAAAGCGATCCTCTCATCATGTGGGCACTGTCCATCAATCTGATGTTCCCAATTTTAAGTGAATAAAATGTGCCTCCATCACGTTGCAAGATTTCGAAGTTATGCTTGGCAGCCGCTTCTTTCAAAATGAGTCCGGCATCATAAGACAAATTGTGTACTAAAACTGGTAGGGCTCTGTCTGCATATTTCAAATTAAAATTTCACTTCCTGCATAATGCGCACACACACATAGTTGTCTGTTGGCATGTGGTGCACATGATGCCGCACTTTGAATTATCGGTGAATTTAATGTTGCAACTTTTGCGGTGTGTAGCCTGTTCAAACTGGCGGGTTGTTTCACAGGTCATGCTGATTTCGTGTGCCACCATCGTCTCACGTATCCTTTCCCAGTCTTTGGCTAATTTTACCAGAATATCTTTTGACGCAACATTCACCTACCCCTACTCTGTGCGTACAGTATTCATCACTTCTGCCGTCGACGATTGCATAACACATTTGCATAACAATATGTGTATGCTTTCTGCTTTGACACAACTCTCTGGTCTTCATCCGCATCAGGCTGTCTGTTGTATGCTTCAAAATCCAAGAAGGCGATGTGTGAGGTTTTTTTCAGTGCTTTCGCTTTTTAAAACTGTTTAAATTGGTCGGGCTCTGGGTATAGAACTGTGGTTCGGGTTGAACAATTTCAGGTGTGGGCATCGCGTATGGCGGGGGTATTAAACAAGTTTAGACAGTGATAACACAGGCCACCTGTGTATTCTCTCCTCGTTGTCTTTACCCCGTGATGGAATGCCTTCACGTAGGAGAACATGTCTTTGATGAGTGCAAGGTGGTCATCTGTGATTAGCAGTAGAGTGACCAGTCGGGGACATGGCGTGTTACCCCCCTTTCTAGCGAGATGCACAGTCCATCGTTTTTTCTGATGTTTTCCCATGACCAGTTCACACAATTTGTACACATAGATGTTAAGGTTGTTGTCTTTTTCCAGTGTCTTGAAGGAGTCGCTGTTCAGTGGCATGTCGGGTGTGTGTTTAATGCTGATCTGATTCATCCTTATCCGGTTTTCCACATCCCTGGTGAGGTTTTTATCTGGTGTGTTGTGGTTTTTCCTGAGTAGCACATACGCTTCTAGTGCTATAATAATGCAGTTGTACCCAGATTCGATGTTGATGACTTGGCTGTAGCCCCTGACTCCTGCGGGATACTCTTTAAAGTTTGCTATGTTCACCATTTCTCGCTGCCAGATGTTGATTTGTATGCTGTGTAGCGACGTGATCGCTTAAGTTGAGCCTGTCTTCAAGGTTGCTTGCCACGTATTCAATAGCTTCATCTAGCAATTCATACACTGTGTCCACCAATGTTAGCACATGTGGCGTAATAATGTAAAAAGAACCCATTTCACAGGTGGTACCACTGCCACCCATCATTCTCTGCCTGGTGATGATGATGCACAGGTATAACATGACAGAATTTATACCCCTCTCTTGGAGTGTTAACAAGACGTCCTTGGTGAGCTGCGTTCTGTTAATTCTGAGCGCGTTGTCATGTCAGTGTGCGTTCCTACTGCGGTTGAATAAGTGATAGTACTCACAATTCGGTTGGCCTCCTCTCCTTCCGTGTTAAGCAGTGTCTGCTGTTGTTTGGCACCTCCTACTTGACAGTGACCTCCCTTGCCTTTTCCCATTCAGTAGAGCTGTGATAGCGTTCACGGTGGAACCTGCAAAAAATAGGAATAACAAGTAGAGAATTTACTGAAAATAAACTGATTGTTTTATATGTAAATGTAGAGGTGACAATGTGCATTATTTTCTTACAGCGAGTCACATCTCGACAAACTTCTAAATAAAATTAATTATTCTCACCATCCTGCAGAGTGGCACACCTTGCTGTACCTCCTGTTAAGGATCATCCTGGGTCGGATCTGTTCCCACCCCTGTTCACTCCTCTTCTTTCAACGTTGACAACAGACTCAGCAGTCCTCTGGCTAGTCTGACCCTTCGGTGCTGTATATATATGCCATGGCAAAGGAATTTCAATGGAGCTGTCACTCATAGTTTCATCACCGCTGTTGCTAGTGGAATTATCCATGTCTGCTTGTGGAGATGTTGTTGGCAAACTGATGTGGGTCTTGCTGCTGCTGTTTGACCTTATATACCGGCGGTAGCAATTGTAAATGTCTTTTCACATCAGGTCTTGGGGATTAACTCACATCAGCAAAACCTGCAGAATTAACAGTGCATGTGTGTACAGGCAGTTACAATCGACTATTTATCACCCTTGTATGAGGTTTCGCTAAAGCAGTATATCGTGTCGTGTGTGTTGTGTATGACACTGGACATGGAGAGGGATTATCAAGCTGTGATAGTTGCATCATGTTGTGTATCTCATGTGAATGCGTACCGTCACGAGATGACATGTTGTACACCTGGCAGTGAGCCACAGAAAAACGGTGACTGTTGTGGGTACTTATCAGCTGCTTATCTGAATTTGAATGGAGTTTAGAAATCTATTTTTGCATTCATACTATTACATGAAATGACATGTTGTGCATCTGGCAGTGAGTAATAGAGAAAAGCAGTGACTGTTGTGGGTGCTTATCAGCTGCTTATCTGAATTTGAATGGAGTTTAGAAATTTTTCACATTCATACTATCACGTGATATAACATGTTGCGCACCTGACAGTGAGTCATGAAGAAAGTCAGGTTAAGGGAGTTATAATTTATTTTACTCGTATTCATATCTTTTCATATACTCACACACGTGAGTTACTAGGTCAGGTTAAGGGACTTAGAATTTGTTCATATTCATATTTTTCATATACTTGTGTGGGTTAGCTTAGGTTAAGGGACTTAGAATTTGTTCATATTCATATTTTTCATATACTTGTGTGGGTTAGCTTAGGTTAAGGGACTTAGAATTTTTTTCCTTCGTGTTCATATTTATGTGAAATGGCAGTTTTTCATCTGGGGTTGGATATTTCACGTGGGTTAGGTTAAGTTAGGTTAGGTTAAGGGACTTATTCATATTTGTGTGAAATGGGTTTTTTTCATCTGTAGAGTATATCTTGAGCCAATAGGTTGGGTTGGGTTAGTTTAGGTTAAGGGGCTTAGAATTTTTTCTCTCAGTTGGTTAGGTTGAGTTAGGTTAGGTATACCTTGAAGGGTATATCTTGACCCAAAATGGGGTTGGGTATTTCACGTGGGTTAGGTTAAGTTAGGTTAGATTAAGGGACTTAGAATTTTTTTCCCTCATAATCATATTTGTGTGAAATGGGGTTTTTTTCATCTGTAGAGTATATCTTGAGCCAATAGGTTGGGTTGGGTTACGTTAGGTTAAAGGCCTTAGAATTTTTTCTCTCAGTTGGTTAGGTTAGGTTAAGGGACTTAGAATTTTTTCACTCATATTCATATTTATGTGAAATGGTGGTTTTTTCATCCGTATAGTATATTTTGAGCCAAAATGGGGTTGGGTATTTTCAAGGAGTCGTGAAATGGTGGTTTTTTTCATCCGTAGAGTATATCTTGAGCCAAAATAAGTTGGTTATTTTCAGGGGGTCGAGCAAAACCACAGTTCATGATCCATTTTGGGGTTCTTTTCTGAACTAAGCGAATATTTGGTGGTTTTCCCATGGAGTCGTTAATGGTCAACACACGTGAGGTTCAGATAAAGGCAAGCTTATGGGGTTTCTCTCCTGTGAGCCGAATTGGGGGTCGGGTGTTGAGGATGAGCCAAAATGGGGTCTTTTTCCCTACTGGCCAAGCCAAGAATCGAGCTTTGGACCACCGATTGGTAGCTGAGCGCAAAATCCACTCGTCCAACAAGGATCTGTATATATATATATATATATATATATATATATATATATATATATACATATATAATATGTATATATATAGTATATATATATATATATATATATATCTATATATCTATCTATATCATATCTATATCAATATAGATATAGATTATATATATCATCTATATATATATTATTATATATTTTTTATTTAAAATTAGGGATTGTAGAGAAGAGATGGAGTATAATATATTATAGAGATAGAGAGATAAGATCATTGAGAAGATAGAGATAGATATATAGATATAGAGATTAATAATAGATAGATATTAAAGAATATTAGAATATATAATATAAGAAATATAGAAGGAGATAATAAGAATAAGAAGATAGAGAGATAAGAGAGATAATAAGAGAAGAAATATAGAGAAACAAGACATATATAATAGAGAGAGGAAAGATATAAAGATAAGATATAATTATATAGATAAGATATATAAGATAAGAGAGATACTATATATATATATATTTATATTTTAATCTATATATATATAGATAGATATATATATACTATATATATGTATGATCTATATATATATCCCCCCATATATACTACTATATCTAGGATATTATAAGAATATATAGAATAGATATAGAAAGAATATATACAATATTATATATTATATATATAATATAGATGTATATATATATACTATATCTATCATATATATAGATATATATATCGATTAAGATAAGATAGATCTATATCTATATATATATATATATATATATAGCTAGATAATAGATATATATATATATATATCTCTATATATAGATAATAAATATGTATATATATATATATATAAATATAATATATATATATATATATATATATATAATATTTATATATATATATAATATATATGTATTATCTATATATATATATTATATATAATATATATATATATTATATATATATTATATTATTAGATATATATATATAATAATATATATATATAATATATCTATATATATAATATATCTAATATATATATATATAAAAAATATATATATATTATATATATAATATAGCTATATATATATATGTATATAATAATATATATATATATATATATATATATATTATATATAATATCTATATATTCTAATTTAAATATATATAATATAATATATTATATAAGAATATTCTGACATATAATATATATATATAATATATATAATATATATATATAATATATATATATATATATATATACTATTATATATATCTATTATATATATCTATTCATAATATATTCTAGTATTATATAATAGTCTCTATATAATATCTCTCTTAGATATGATATTAATCATAATATCTATTATATTATTTCATATATATATATTATATATTATATATATCATATATAATCAACTATATACTTCTATCATATCTCCTGTATATTATATGTATATATATATAATATTATATATAATATACTTATAGATATATAATACTATATAATAATATAATATATTAGAGATGTACTATATATATATAATATATATATCCTAATAATATATTTATATAATTATCTAATTATATAATACTTTATAGATATCTCTATCTCTATATATATGTATATCTATAGCTATATATATATATATTATTTATTATAGAATTATCTAGATAGATATATATATATAGATATATAGATATATATATACATATATATATATATATTATATATATATAGATATATATATATATATATATATATATATATATATATATATATATATATATATAATATATATATATATATCTATATCTTATATATATCTATAATATATAATATATATCTATATAGATATATATATATATATATATATATATATATATATATATAATTTTTAACTAGAAAACCCTTTGCTTTCTTCGAACTGGCCCCACAGGCAACTCAAAAAATAAAGTCCTCAAACATGTAGGGCTCATTACTCAATATGAGAGGGACAGGGAAGGAGAACAAAGAGCACTCCCCCTCACCCAGGGAATTAAGTCAAGCTGAGGTACTCTATGACATTTCAAGGGATAGACCATAAACAACAGAGTCCTATATTCTATCTTTACAAAGGAAACCAGAAAGTAAAGAAGGTTCCCAATACTAAGAAGTGGAGGAGACCTACCTTGCTTAGATTCTCTAAAACCCTTACATATCAAAATCCTATCCTATTCTTGCCATATGTTCTACAAATCCCAGTTCTTAAAATGACTAAATTCTTCAATGACCCAAACCTCTCAACTTCTGCTGTTCAAGTTAATACTGCAGCTTTTCTTCCTACTTTGGTACAGCTGTTAAACTCAGGCAGAAAATTCTAATGTTCTGAATTTAAACCAAACATTTTGCAAAACTCATGGTCATGCTTTATGATAATTTTCCTAAAATGGTGTGGTTAAAGAAACCATGATTGGCAATAACCCTTTCAGTCCTGTAGATAATTAGGCCATTTTCTTGTTCTATTGGTGACCGTGGAGGTGCTACAATTATTGAGTAAATATTTTTAGTATTTTATTTAAAATACTATGTGTGGGAAATTATTACTCGATATGCACAGACTATAGGTACCACAGGTTGAGTTTTACTGGCCTGTTCCTCTCTCTCTGATACGATCTATTTTCAGATCCCTTTGGGGGACAATTACCTACTCAAGCACATACGTACCTATATCAGGTACTGACCTTAACTGATTCACAGGGAAAAAAAAAGGGGGGGGGGGATCTCAGAATCAATGGCTATGTAAAATTTAAACTATTTAATACAAACAAGAACATTTACCACTAATGAACGTAAAACAAATAGAGACAAACTAAGAAAAAAACAAACAATCACGATCATCAAACACTAACAAATTACGTTAAACTATAATTGAATCAAATTTACACAAACTATATAGTTACGGTAACATTAACAAACAATAACAAACTAGCACAAACGAAGAGTTAACACAAAAACTAAACTGAAGGTTACAAAGTTCGTCTGTTAGGTTCCATTGGGTCTTGAAATACACTTAAGAATTAAACGCCATGAATTGGACCCCAAGGAACAAGGATACTCTCCCTTTCACAGCCGGAGCTCTTGAACGTCTCCCTCCTTCCTGACAAAAAAAGCAGAGGTAAGTACGGTAACGGTAGGCGCATGCGTAGCCATTTCACCGACAGAAAGAGATAATTGCTAGTTTTAATTAAGCGGTAGTTTTAAATACAGTAGTTAATAAGAGAGAATATCAAGGTAATTGTATTTCCTTTACAAAGAAAAATGAAAACTTCCATTCATGAATGTGCAAAATACTTAAAACAATTATGACGACACTCTGAAAACCTTCAGATATTTTGGCATATGTTAATGCTCCAACCCCATATTGTGCCCCAACAACAATGGTTCAGAAAAATGGAGAGAATATAAATTCAGATAAAATCCCTGAACTTTCCTCCGTTTGTGGCTTAAGTGCAGCTGATATTCAGAATTTAATCATCATTTATCTTTCTCCAGTCCAACCACTTGGCAGTTTCAGTGATCGTCATCCTCTTTGGGGTAGTAATGTATCCGCTTCGAATGGAAAATGCTAGGCAATGCTAACAGTGCAGGGACCTTTTAAAATACATACGGTAGTCATTTATTTTCTGAATGAATCCTCTCTTGAAGTAATCATAAACATTGCTTTTTCATCAAAAACATTTTACATGGTAAGCTGATGAATATTTGAATGGAATACACCACTTTACAGTTCCTTTAAAATAAACTAAGAATACCCTTATGAATTTCCTACGAAATGGACGTTTTGAAGAGACAGACAGATTAGAGCGAACCAGCCAGAGCATCGTCGTGGACAAAAAATGTTAAGTCTTTCAGCTCTCAATACTGAAGCCTATATCTTTATTTAAACAACCTCGAAAAGAGTTCAAGGGGCTATAATTAAAATGAAACCTCATTAACCTGGAGTTTCCTGGTGGAACAAAACAGGTATTAGTGTTCTCAGACATGTTATTAGAAAATGCAAAGAAAATAGTGGCCCATCTCCAATTAGATAGATATAATTGTAAGTGTGCCATTGCCAACATGCACACAATGAGTGAAGTAAAATTTGAACAATAACTTCAGCAGACTCAGTCATGACCTAAGTTATATGCATTTGTATACAGAGTCACCGCAGTTTTAATTAAATTTTATTAAATCAATAGCGGCAAAATCTATTTACGCAAAATCGATCACCTATATTACTTCGCAAAACACAGCGAGCCTAAATATTACCCAATAGGCCAACCGTAGCAAGAATAAACATTACATGGAAATTAGATGGCATCAAAAGGTAATGGCAAAACACTTAAACCATTACTTATAAAAGAAACTCTTAACTCATAAATAAATTAAATGTTATTAATCATAGTTAAGCATTAACACGACATACTAAAAATACACTGAACTGTTAAACATTGACAGGACAACTTGAAAATTAACTAAACTATTAAACAGAAACACGACACTTTGAAAATAAGCTAACCCGTTAAACATCAACATGACATATTGAAAATACTCTGAAGATTTAAGACTTTAATCCAAGTCACGACAACAGATTTTCATGCGTGTCATCCCAGCTGTACTCCACTGCCAACGAGGCGATCCTCAACACTGCCTATAACCAGCAATCAAAATGGGTGATCACACACATCACCAACACAGCTCTCTGCTCCCATTGAGACATTGCTCAACTCCATGTCGCTCTCCACACCACCCAATCACGTCGTATTTGTATGACGCACACCACGCCACTTAACCATGCTGTCCTCACAAAGAGAATGTCCTTCTCCAACAAATAAAAACCATACTGCTTCAACTGCATTTATTATCTCTTGACGTTAAATCCATCTCCCCGACCCTGTATACTTGAACATGGCGTACTCCGCAAAATGACATTATTCTTCAATAGAACACTCCCGACCATGTAGTAGTATACTCGAGTATGTCGTACTCCAACCAGGTAGAGAATACCTGTGCGTCTGACTCCACTGCATAAGACTGCTGAGTTGACAGCCCATGACTGCTGATGGAGTGAGTGATTGTGCTCTCTCCATCCACCATTGACAACACTTCCGATGCCGACGTGGCGAAAACTATCAAACCTGAAGGTGCAACTAAAAACAAGGAAACTGTCAGATCCCCTAGTTTGAAAAAAAAAAAAAAAAAAAAAAAAAAAAAAAAAAAAAAAACTTTTCCTCCCAATACAGTAGTATTGGGAATCAGGGATTGTCCTCTGAATGAATCCTCTCTTGAAGTAATCACAAACTGATTACTATTATTATTATTATTATTATTATTATTATTACTAAAATAGCTCAACCAGACCACTGAGCTGATTAACGGCTCTCACAGGGTTAGGCCGAAGGATTTAAATGAAATGGCGTAACAGTTCTTGGCCACAAGACAAGCCACTGAGACTAAATGACGAATGAAAATAAAATCTTTAACATGAAAATGATGCCAAAAGTCATATGCCTTTACACTGGAACACACGAGCACATTAAATACGTTTACTCATGTTCCCACCTGCACAATAAAGAAAAAAAATAATTATAAAAATGAAAATAAGATTTTTAATGTTCGGATTTATTTTAATTGCCCCGTGACCTTTTATATTTCATAAATTGGTGATCAGTAATCGATTACTTAACGATTACTTTCACAGGAAACTGGTACATTACACGTACTACTACAGTATAATCAAGTCCAGAGGTCCTTGGTATTGATTTATAAAATTATGGTTTATGTCTCTCTCTCTCTCTCTAAGCTAAGAATCCTTGAAAATTATAACAAATGAGGACTGGCATTGGCAATAAGTTCAAGTTTAAACCTATATGTATTGTGTTTGTTATTACATTATGCACACAAGTAAATATCGATAATCCATTTATATGGATAATGAAGTAAGAAAAAAAATTCCCCGAGTCTTTATCCTAAAATAAAACAGGTGAATATTCTTATTCTTTATTTTTCATGAAGATATGAAGAGCTAGCTGATTAAAAAAAAAAAAAAAAAAAAAAAAAAAAACTTCTTTGAATGAAAAATAAACGTCTCAACTCTTAAAGAAATAAAAAATAAGCTTGATACTTCTATTTAGTTTATAAATTTTTGTTTTTGAAAAAGAACATTTATTATTTTCTATAAGAATGCAAAATAAATTTTGAAAATCCCTTTAAAATAAATATAAATGCAGAGTAAGGCTCCCATAACGGATATTAACGAAGAAAGAAATTTGTCTCGGGAAAAAAAAAAAAAAAAAAAAAAAACGGTAATCGACTACTGAGATTTCTAAAAAGTAATCACTGGTCCCGACTGACGTCGAGGAGTAACTAGTCGGGGACTTGACTTGCCCTCCGAGGTGGATATGTTTGCCGAGGACGAGGAGTCAACGACGGATGCAGAGAGAGTTGGCGATCGAGGGATCCGAGGAGCTTCTATATAGGGAAATATTTAAACTCCATGTGTGATCCTGTTAGATTCTGAAGAAGGATTAAAACTGGTAATCGTTCTTCCTTGTATTGGTTTCATATGTTGTGTTTTTTCCTGGTTATTAAATATCATAACATGCAAGATTTTCATGTTTCATATATGCTGTTTCCAAATATATTAATAAATTTACTTTTTTCTTTCCCTACTGTCCGCTGCTGGCGGTGGTGGTGGGGGGGAGATGATGGGGACGGGACCATCATCCCGGCCATCGAGGAAAGCAGGCCAACACCGAATGAATCCGAAGGTCAACACAACCAAAACAGCGCCCTTGACAAGGTTAATATTTCATATTTTTATATTGTTTTTGTTTATTTATTCATTTTAAAAAAAACAAAAATACAATTTTTACATTATTTCAACAATTAAAATTTTGAACACAAGAAATTACTCGTAACAATTTTCTTAAATTCTTCCCCATTGTTTTTCCAATGAACTTTATATTGCTTTTCTGTGATGACATTCCACACACACACACACACACACACACATATATATATATATATATATATATATATATATATATTATATATATATATATATATATATAATATATATTCGATGATTGCACATGCCAAAGCGGCCAGGCACGTTGTCATTGACCAGGTGAATCCAAATGCCAGAGAGCTTGCTGGAATCTCTACCTGCAAAGGCTGCGAAGGACTGTGCTGAGATCGACTCTTTCTTCTATAATTACCTTCAGACGGAAATCGTGTTTCTTGATCAGAGACGACAGAAGGCATCGAAGGAGGGAAAATTGAGAGCTTCATTCAACCTATTTCCATATACGAGATATACGTTTGTGGAAATGGACCAAGAAACATCATCAGCCAGAGCTTTCATGCCTCATCCTGCTGTTCCTTCGACATCCTTCTTGCCTCAGCCTGTGCCTTCCACATCCTTTGCCAATCAATCAGCTCCCCAACCGGAACAACTTTACCGCCTGTCGCCGCAGAAAATGCTCCAGTGGGAACGTCTGTCTCCTTGGGAAAGCAAGTTTCCTGGTGGTGGGTCGTCAACTCCCATGCAAGTCATGACGCCGTCGCCGTCGCCTTTGACCGTGACGCTGTCAAATCTCAGCTAAGTCGCCAGCGACAGTTTCCTGGAGAATATATTTCCATGTACGATGAGTCTAGCCTCGAGTACGCCTCGTGGTACTTCAAAGTCATTACCACGACGGCTCCTAGTGATGAAAAGTGTATTTTGATTTTCTATTTGTTATTCTTAACACAATATCAAAAAGGAAACTTCTTGTAACTCTTTTCTCTGATAGTTTTTTACGGTGAATTCTTGTAGCGCCTTTACTATATTATTTTGTAAACATTCTACAACTATACAATAAAATCTTGTGTATTTTTTATCAAAATTAATTTGATTGCCAGTTGTTTCTCCTTTTTGTTTTTGTTAACATTATCACAGAGGAAACTTCTTGTAACTGATGTATGTAACAATGGTACTGTATTCGAATTCCTTTTTGTTCTCTTATGTATTTATATACTGTAAAATCTCTTGCTGATGTTACATATAAATATGTACGTACCTATACTTTTGTAATGTAATACATTTTGTGAAATATTTATATTTTGTATCTACTAAACATTTTCCTGATCTAAATAATAATTTATGTCTATAATGTTGAACACAGAAATCTTTGGGTATTGTGGTGAAACTAAACTGAGTTTTAGGGCCACATTCGGTACGATTTCATTCAACCTTAAGCCCTCCTGCACTAGCTTTGAATGAGACCAAGTTACAGTGCTGAGGAGTTTACCAACTTACAGTCATGAAACCTTGCATTTTATTCAACAAAAGTGCAGTTAAGAAACAATCAACTGTATTTCCTGCACCAATTCTTTTTGGGTGATGCCACACGGGTTCACAAAGACGCATTTAAAGGTTTAACACATATAATTAATATTTAAAGAACACAACAATGATCCAAATTACGTTAAAAAGCAAGAAAACTAACACATTACTGCAAAAAATTATTAACAAAAACGTTACGTTACTTCGATAGAAATAAAACTTAAATGGCAAACAGGATCTCAGAATATCCTAATGAAGAAGTTACTGCAATGGCGACGACGATTCACGAGGTGATGTGGCTGGATTCTATAAGAATATCTTCTTTTACTTGCCTTCGTGGAGTCAGATGCTAAAATCAGAGAGCTTCACCTTTCCACCCTAGAAGAAAACTCGGGAGGAGTATATTGCATAACACAGTTGTCACATCTATAAAATTACAGGGTTACGTAACAAACATCAATTTAAAAACAAACATCAAGTGCTTTAATCGTAACCCAACATACAAAAAAAAGAGGGTTTCGTCCAGAAGGCAAGCATAAATTACTGGCATGTGCCCTTACAATAAGAAAATAATATATATATAGTCTCCACAGGAAGAAGTTTGACACACTGTAATTATATGTCATCTAATTTTATAGAGATGGACAAAATATGCAAAAAAAGTGGTTTATTACTTTGAATATCAATGTACTAATTTATACCAACTCATTGCTATAGTTAATATAATAAAACTACTTCTGTGGAGCAAAATAATCATATATCAACGTATTTTCGTAGAAACTGGGAAATTTGATTCAAAGGGAATAAATGGCAATTTTTGACAGGTAGCAATTGCCTTTACTACAACCCCTCTCCAATATTTTAAATGTTTTTTTACTTGAGACAAATGAAGATTGAAATGTTCATAAGGAACGATAAAAAGAAACCTAAAGCTTGTGGAAAATAATGTGCAAATGCAAAAGGAGATTATTCATTAATATATAATTTCAGAATTTCATATAAACGTAAATGACAATCAGTTGTTTTATGCATAAGGAAATTCAACATGTTAACGACACAGTTGTGTACATCGCCTACTGTGGCGTGCCGCCCCCCCCCCCCCCCCCCCCCCCCCCCCCCCCCCCCCACGCTCGAAATTCCCCATGTGAATGAATTTTAAATTTAAGGACCTCCAGCGTCAGTGTTGCTACTTTAGGAGAATCTCCAAAAAACTTGTGGGAGTAGCCTCTGATTAATGAAATGATAAATATTAAGAATAAAAGGCATGAAAAGCTTAAGAATTATAAATGAATTAACGGCATGTGTGTTGCCTTGAGCGCAACCAGTATATCAGAAGTTAAAGGGGTAAGCATTTAGTCACAGTGGCAGTTAGAACTAAGATATATCATTCTCGCCTTTCTGCTTCTTGATAATAGGGCACCGATTTCCGTTTGCCCGGTGAATTATTTTTCTCATGGCAATAGACGGCAGCGTGAGCAAGGCTAATCAGAGTTGCCAACCGTGGGGTAATTACCCTATACATAAAGTAATTCAGCCTCAAATCTGGGTCTGTAGGGTAACGGGTTAATGCCACGAAATCTAAGCAAAATGTAGGGTAATTTCAAGATGTTTGTCTTGTATTTTACTTTCATTTACATTATTAAAATTTTGTGTGCAAAAGATATATAGCAAAAAATAATTTTTCCTTTCTTTTTATAAATCGGTCAAAGCAAACGCTGCAACCAACGCTAGTCATGACAGTGATATTGATATGGAATGGCGAAAGTTGCCTCTACTTTGATGAGATGGAAACGAAAGACCTGAAAAGGAAACCTAACTATGAATTCTGGGTTTTCCTATATAGCCAATGTTAAGAATTTGACAATGATGTGCCTGAATTTAAAAATTCATTAGTTTTAGCCAAATTAGCATTCACTCTTCCCAACTCAAATGGTGAAACGGAAAGGTTTTTTTTTTTTTTCTCGTTTTTAACTGATACAAAACTAACAAACAAAGAAAATGGGGCCAGAATTATGGAATGCCATTTTGGTTACTAAATCAAAGGCAGGGGGGGAAGAGCGTAGAAATAAAAAGATAACTGACCATTTAAAAGTGTAAATGATAAATAAAAAGTACCCAATGGACAACAAATTTATTTATACTTATATCTTAAGGCCAGGCGTAGGGTAATGACAATGAAAGTGGGGTAATTTCAGTGCCTAGGTAGGGTAAGGAGTTCTTAAATGGTTGGCAACGCTGAGGCTAATAGCTAGGTGCCATTCATGTTTCATTCAAGTAGGATAGTCGTTTAAACTTTGTGTTTGCCTGTATCCCTGTAGGCTGTCCTGTATCCCTGTAGGCTGTAACGTTAATGATGATATTTGAATCGAAATTCTGTCAGTTGACGATACAGTTCCTATTGCAGTCTTTAATTTGTGGATTGTGTTATGTTGCCTCCATACGCGTTTGATTGTAGACTGAAGATGTAAGTAGGTACATTATGAAACTTTTTGAACTTGCTGTTGTGTTGTTTGAGATTAAGTCATCCTCGGCCTTGTGCTGACACGGGCTTTTGGTCATTGAGCAGCCTGTAATGATTCGAACCTGTCCTCTGTAGAATATGAATAATTTTGACGTTTTCACAAAACAAAGGTAAGATGTATTGCATAAAAACTGCCTGATTATATGTAGCCTTTGAGCCTAATTGTATAAAACACAATTTATTTTGAATTTCGATTTTGGTTTTAATGAAAAAGATATCTGTCACCTGGCTCTCTATCTTACGGCTAACTTTACTCTTGTTTATAGACACGACTCACTAGGCCAACATTTCTTGATTTTTAAGTTTTAACACTTAACAGACGGGCCTCCCAAGCTATGGTAACCAACGCATTTTGATGAAGTATTCATGCACCTTGCTAGACCATAGTTTACTTTTGATATATCATTTAAAATAATGACAACCACAATATGAAGATGTATACCATACCATATACAGCTTTAGTAAGTTCGGGGTTTTCATTCTGCTTATTGCGAAGTCAATTTTCAACCTATATTGTCCTAGAAAGCGATTGTATATTTCCCATGATAACTAATTTTGAGTTATCTTGAAAGTAGGTCATTATAATATATATATATATATATATATATATATATATATATATATATATATATATATATATATATATATATATATATATATATATATATATTATATGTCGAGGAATGCTGTGCTGCCATCTCTTGATCTCTTGTATATATTTTCACTCCATGGACTAGAGAAGTTATTTCTTTATTTGGTTGCCCTTGATTTTGTCGAGGAATGCTGTGCTGCCATCCCTTGTGTATCTTTTCACTCCATGGACTAAAGAAGTTATTTCTTTATTTTGTTGTCCTTGTTTGTTTTTGTTTTCTTAACATGGAGAGTCCCCGGCATTTCTCTGATCACTACCTGACACCTAGCCACCCTTAACAGTAAGTACTGAAAAGACTCCTATATATAAATTGTTCTATGTATTAGTGTATTATATAATGTCGTGTGTTAAAGTGATTCAGTGTTTATAAGTGCATACTGTATAACTAATGAAGATTGTTTGTGTATTGGAAATGTCTTATGTTAACCTGTGAGTGTTCAAAAGTTTATAGAGTATAACAAGGTTTGCATTAAGTTTTACTTCATTGTGCATTTTCTGCAGTCAAGAACATAATTATATTATATAAAGTTATATAGCTGTAAATGTTTATATTTTGCAGAACTCCTTAGACCTTGGTCAGTCGTCTTCATTCTTGGTCCTAGACCCTAGACTCTTGGTCCATGGATTTTATTTCATCTTTAGAGACTCATGATTCTTCGTCAGATTGTAATCACGTGCAGTACTTTTCCTGATCCTGATTATACTCGCAAGATCTTCAATAGACCTTTATATTATTATAGAAGTTCCAGGTGTTATGCATGAAGTTTGTTAATTTTGTATGTTTTAAGTTAATAGAATTTTTCATGTTATACCTTTATATTAAAAATTAAACAAGGAAACTTAATATTGAACAATCATATATATTTTTAAAAGAACCAGAGTTCATGGAATATTAAAT
>NC_061087.1:53489128-53509832 GCF_015104395.2 Macrobrachium nipponense
GAAGAGACGGGTCCTGCCCCGAAGGAGCAGGTGACCAGCGGAAGAACCCCCCGTCTCACCGGAGCGAGACGGGCCCTTAGAAGCTCCCGAAGGAGACTTCTTAGGGGGGGAGGAGGCGACCTTCTTCTTCTTAGGCGGTGGAGCCTTAGAAGAAGAAGGGTAAGAGGCGGCAGACGATGACGACGACGAAGAAGACGATGAAGACGACGACGACACCTTCCTCCTCTTCCTCTTCTTCTTCGTCAGCTTCCTCAGGACCGATGTCAGATCTGTCATCCAGGGCGGAGCCGGGGCTGCTGTTGCCGAAGCAACAGGGCCCGGACGCACCTGTCCGAACAGATCGGCATCGGGAGCAGCGGCGCCACGAACAGGAACAACGTCAGCAGGTGCAGGCATCACAGGAACAGCAGTGGAGACGGCAGGAACAGATACAGGAACGGCAGCAGTGGTCGGCAACATCACGTCCGTAAACAGCGGCTGGGCAGGTACGGCAGGTACGGCAGGCTGTACAGGCAGACCAGGTGGACGGACCAGCGGCACAGACATCCTAGGTACTGGTGGGAGGTCCAGGGGCGAGCTCTTCGGGCACACGAAGTCCGGTCGAGGCAGCACGGCAAACCCAGGCGGCGGCATCACACTCCCCCGTGGTACGGCGACTGGCCCCTGCACCGATGTAGTTGGTGTAACAGAGACCGCGTGCGGGGTGTACACCAGGTGAGGAGGTGAAGCATAGCCAGGAGTTGAAAGGGTCGTGGTAGTGGTCGTCACCGTAGCATGCGTGACCGCCACAGAGCCAGCGAGATGGTAGAGCAGGCCCCTGGACATCGGCACGCCCTGCAGACCCAACGATGCCCACACCTGTCCGAGGTCGTCCTTCGCGGCAACAGCACCTGAGGAAGCAAAGGTCGGGTGATTAGCAGGATCCTCTACCCGTCCGTGCGATGTAGACGAACGGATAGAGGACCCAGAGTACAACTCAACGTCGGGGTATCTCGCGCCCTCCTCCACACTCGACAGATCGGGTGAGGAGAAGGACCTAGAAACCCCCCCGAAGGGGAAGGCGCCAAACGTGGGAGCTGAGCGGGCGGCAGGAAAGAAGACGAAGTGTCCGTAACCAAAGGAGTCGCGGGAGAGCTTTCCGACGACTCCTTTGCAGGCCTTTGCTTCTTCCTACCTTCGTACAAGCCCCACTGCGCCTCCGACCATGACATACAAACTTCACAGGCTCGGCTCGGGTACATTCGCGGCCCCGACACCGAGCGCACAAAATATGGGGATCAATTTCTGGAAAGGAGCGGAACTTACCGCATTTACGCCCTTCGGTACCCGGGCACAATCTCCGGAGGGTAGCGGGGCGTGGAGACTCCATAATTGATCAGATAAATCACAAATGATGAAATAAAGAGGAAATGATTGTACTTACAATGATTACTCAACACAAACACAATCATATACTCAAGGGAAAGCAAACGATGAGAAGCGGGCAGAGAGCGTCGAACACACACGTCTACTCGCTGTGAGGCCGAAAGCAAAAGTGATTTGTTTACCTCCCAGTCGCGCGCGCGTGCCTGTCGGACAAGCAGTTAACTACCGAACCCCTTGTTCGAAAGCTTACGACCTATCCAGCTGCCGCTAGTACCTTCCTATTGTAAAAGGACCGAAGGTTTGTATGCCGTGTCGGAACAAACTTACTTCGAAAGGAGAGTAGAGGTCTTTAGCTCCGTTTCTCACCAACAACAAGTCGCGACTGATGCCCATCTCCGGTGTCAGGACGCGTTATAATGTACTTTTTCGGAGGGTGGCAAGCGTTGATTGTAGGTGGCCTGTTTGGCCTGCTGTGATGTTTTACCCTAAAGATCCCACTGGGAAAATGATAAGAAGCTAGTCAGCAAGAGCTCACAAAAATATGTCTTTATCGGTAGACAGTCAAAAGTAAAGTGCAGGGGTTTACACCCGGCCAGGCGGGCCTACCCACTTACCAGATGGTAGTTGTTGTCTAACCACCTTATTCAAGAATTTAACGGCCGTAATTCCAACCTACGCTGAAAGTAATTCCTTATGTAAAGGACCGAGGGTTTGTATATCGTGTAGGAACAAACCCTGGTTTACATGGGCAATCCTTACATAGGCCTAACTGTCTTGTGTAAATTGACCTGGTAAACCAAATTATGCCAGAAATGTATAGTAAATAAAGAAATAATCCATTCGAAAAATATGATTCCTGTTGCCTACAGGATAGGCTCTTGGGGCTCGGAGCCATAGCAGTATTACAGATTGAATGCTTTCAAGCAATTAGCTAGTAGGTACATAGGACTGTACCTAGGTAATTGTGCCTACAATCGTGTACACTAAGCGTTTCACTCCGCTTCTCACTTTAAGGTGACACGATCCCCTTATAGCTAACATACCCAGCTACTTGGTAATGCTACCTAATCGCTTACCTACCATTGAAGATAAGAACATACCGAGCCTACTAGGGTACTACCAACTACCTAATCTGATCTTCAGTAAAAACAAGTCTAGAGGTCGAACCGAGATCTATAGGCCCATACCACCTAGGTACCTACCTAGGTAGTATTTATCACATTTATGGCTTAACATTGAACTGCCAAAATAAAACTTCCACGGTAATGCCTACCTCAAAACCACCAGCTGTACTGGTCACTTCAGGATCGCCTGCCCTACAGTAGGCTGAACAGCTGAAGTAACCTACGCCTACTATTAGCTGGGCCTAATGGATGAAGTCCTCTTGGCTTTGCCAAGATCGGAAATTACAGTATATGTCATTTAACTGCGGCAGTAAACATATATTGTCCAGTTAATAATATAACTGTTTAAACAGTGAAATGAATACAACTGTACCATTATCAGACACTAAAAGAAATTACATACAATCAAAATTGCCTGAAGCAAAATTAAATTTCATGGTCACGGGGGTAAACAAATAGCGTTTCGTAACGTGCAAATGCAACTATTTTTTTTCCTTACTCTTCTTCAGCTGTAGATCCTCACATTCTTACTTTAATGAACCTAAATAAAGTTCAGATACGTATATCATAATGAAAAATTGGGTTTTATTTACGCTACATATAAATTCAAAGGTATCTGGAAACGTACAATACGAAAGACAATAGCCGATTGTTCTGTCGTCATCATAATCATCAATTAAAGGAAATCAAACTCACAAAAGAAATAATTGTAAGTGAACACAACGTGAAAAATATCTGGAGATGATAAAAACAAACAAAAAAACATCTGAACCAGACAGGTTAAGGTCATCTGTATTCAAACTAATTTTAGACATAGGTTAACTGGCAGGATGTCTTGACAATACGCTGATAGAAAGATAACGTCGCTGGAGTCTCGGGTAAACTTCACCCCAGAGAAACTATACCAGTCAGTGTACGATATTTTAGTAGACCAATAGCATTAACGTATCGCATTAAATATTCAAATAGATCATGTAGAACAAAACTGAAATGCACATTGGGCATATAGGGAAAGCACTAGAACTTCAATCACATTTCACTTCACAACGAGCTTGATAATTTCTATATATCAGAATCTTACATTCAAGTCACATAGAAGAATAGACCACTCATTTGTAGTATCAGTAGGTTTCCAAAAACTTTTTGACTCTATAGACAGCAGAAAACTGACATTATCAAGATGAAATAGATGTTATTTGTAAAGGGAATGCAGTTGGAAAGATATTCACTAATGATACAATAACCCTATTTCACACAGTGCAGAACAAGAGGAATTCATTTAACAAATGGCAGGAATGAAATGGGCCAACAATATTCTTCCTATTAGTAACTTACCTGATCTTTGAAAACGTAGAAAACTCTAAGAATCGTGTCATTGTTCAGTGGCGATGATCCGAAGCCATTCTTTGGAAGAAATACTAAAGCTTAAATATTCTGATAAAAATACCTGTTTATGAGGTCGTAATACAATCAAGGATAAAAGTAATACTAATATTCAATTATTAGTAGGTACAGCATAGATGATGCATAAGACATGTAATCCATTAAAAGAATAAGAATGATAAAATATCTAGGTTATTTTTAATAACTCAAAATATTGCTTAAGAGAACAACGAAAAAGATCGCAGATCGAAGTGAAACTGATGACAAAATGTTAACTCAATCTCCAGTAAAAGTTGTAGCCATGGAAATAATTAAGCTGAGCAAAAAATAAATAAATGCAATACACGCAGTAGATAACCAAGTTTACAAAGCGATACTGAATGCACCATGGTACCCAACAAAATGTGCTGTAAGATCAAAGTTAAGGGCTTCGACCAGTCACTCACAATATATAAAGAAAAACTACTTTATCTGAAACATGCCTTTGGAGGGGAATAGGCTTCTCTACGAGGTAACCTTGAACTTGTAGCTTACTACTTGGATCTTGCAAATAAAAGTGTTTTGAAAGCTGAATGAATTGAAGGAAATCAATTACAAGAAGTAAACAATGGGACAAAAAGTCAAGGAAAAGAAGTAACGAGAAGTCACCAATAAGCATTTGTACCTAATTATTATTATTTTAAAAATCTTTTTTCCAGACCACCAAGCTGATTATCAGATCTCATAGGGCTGGATCAAAGGACTGGAATGGAATGTAATATCAGCACTGGAACTGATGATGTCGCGAAAGAAGACTGGATCCTCTTTTTCCCCGACAAATCCTTCAATCACAACGCTCAGGATTAGCAAGCAGAAGAAGACTGGTGGCCGGGAAGACGGTTCCATTACAACATGTGTATATGTGAGTAAAGAGCAGTGGCGGCTCGTCAATAGGGACTGTGAGACTGCAGCCCCCCTATCAGACGCCAGTCACACATAACGTCATAACACAAACAAACACATGGACATGCATGTGAAGAAACTCATCACTGCGTCAGAGTGCTGAACTTAACATTACACACAGTGATACAAACGCACTAGAACCATGCAAATTACATTAAACGCAACATAATTATACGAATGCGGGGAGAAAAGGGGAGGGCTTCCCGTGGCGGAAAGGAGAGCGTGGACTGCCACTGACACAGTCTTGTCTCAGCTGTTGTTGTGAATGGCTGAGTGTTCTTGCATCGCTCTTATTTTCGATAGTGTTTTTCAATTTGCCAGGGATGATTTTAAAATATTATTGAAGTGTAACAATTAGGTTTTTGAATAAATTTTCTTTTTATGTCTGTTCGTTTCCTTTCACACAATATTAAAACAACGAGCCGCCACTGGTAAAGAGTATACTGCTGATGAATCAGTTGGTGTTGTGAGTTATTTAGGCTCAAAATGAGATTCTGTAATAATTGTATATTTGGTTTTAAAAAATGTTACTAAAATATCCAATGTTGAACTTTTGATGGAAAACAGAGGTAAAATCCAGAGTGGTAGAGCTTAATGGCTAAATCACATATCCACCAAGTGATTGCAACAACTAGCTATTGCACATAGTTATCGCAGTTGAGCCACGACAACTGTCAAAAGTCTCCATGTCATGCCGATGTACCCAAGAGCTCTTTCAACGTACGTATAGCTCTTTTGACATAATGCAATGTGATTACTACAGACGTAAGTATTAATTTCGACGTACAGTGTCCATTTCGACGTACACGATGCAAAGCCTAGGTCACACATTGGCGATTTCAGACCGCGACTTTTGTAAAGGCTGGGTTTGGCGATCAATCTCCTATAGTCATGGGGTCTGGGCTCAACAAAAAAAGAAAAGTCAGCTGATATCGACTCCATGACGACTTCTGCAATGAGCCATTACAACACCATTGTGCAAGTTGATATGAGATTAGGTATTTACATACTCGCACTCGCAAGTCACCGATGATTTAGGCTACACACATTTAACGGTTTTAACAGGATGGAGAGTTCTGTGAAGGTATGACGATTTTTGACGGTTTATTTACGATTTAGTTACATGATATTCCAACTTACGTAACAGGATTGTACCGAGTCGTGAACATATGGATGCTACCATATATATATTATTCTGATTTCACCTCGTTCACTCCTAGGAAATGTAGTTAACACTGAAAAATTTGGCCTTGAATGGAGGACGAGGGATAAGAACGAAGACAAAATAAAAGCTACTCAGGCATAAGGCTGATATTGCTGAGGAAGGAGGAATTTACATAAAAGCTGGACTCTAGTTTTAAATGCACTGTATTTACATGAATTTACAGAGGTCTAGGAGACTAAAAAAGGGGGTGGCTTCGTCGATCCACCGGAACACATGGCTGGAGCAATCCAGTCACGGCATTCAGAAATTTTGCGCAAACTGATTGAAAATGCAAGCTTGCTCCAAGGGTTTCCAACTCCTACTACAATCAGGTATGGTGTTTGTCTGCAAATAGAGGACACGGGCATAAGGCGGGGGGCACACGAGGGCGAACGTTACACACTACTTTCTTTCAATCAAATAGGCCACTCAATGGGGTTGAATGAAATGACTGGGAATTTACACAAAGAGAACTATTTCGTTGCTTGAATTTACTAGGGGGATATTCACTAGTATCACAGGGGAGTAATCACAGAATAAGAAACTAAACAAGTCGCCTTGGAGAAAGGAAATGAAATACAGACAAAGGTAAAAACAATTCCCTGGCTGAACTGGAATTACTCTCACAGTACCTGGTTATTTGAGGGCTGGTAGTCTTCTCCTTGATGTTTCCATGCACTATGGACCTTTTAAAAATATACTTGGGACTTCCCAGGAAGAGCAGGGGGAAGCAACAAAGGGGGGAGAACGTGGCATCTGGCAGATGCAGGAGGAGATCTGACCTGTCTTAGGTCTGGTGTTCTTCTGAGCTCCAAAGTCGTTCTGAGAGCGAGCCGCTGGCTCCCAATCCATTTAAATCCTCATCCTTGTAGGGGGTAATTCCAACAACCAATGGGAGAAGGGATAACTTTCTTGAGAGAATGGATGCTTCCAGTTGAAAGGGGCAACTTGCATATAGACAAAGATGCATGAAACTTGGTAAAAGACTTTATTTTCCTTGGTTCTGGCTTAAAATCTTGAACACCTCCCCATTCTAGAGGACATTTCAACCCTAGACGGGTTGGAATGGACAAGACAAGCCAGAAACAAGGACCAACTGTAACATAGATTACTGAGCCTTCCATTCTCCCCTGAGTGGACTTATAATAAAAGCAATATTCAAACTCTGCCGATGATAATATTCATGAATTCTTACTCGACAGGCAGACGATTTAGCAAAATAAAGTGTGACGTGACTAAAGACTAACTTGCTCTATTCCAATAAAGAATACTCTTAAAATATAACATCACACTGAGAATAACAATGGATAGCAATTATTGGATATACATGGACTTAACCTATGGGTAAATTACATCATAAATAATACTACTATCTCAATTGTTCAAGGCAACACATACTATCTGTTTACCCTGATGGGCGATAGGACGCGTTCAGGTGTGTTAATGGCCCTACAGTTTCGTTAAGTAATTTTGTCTCATAACAAGAAGACGCCTAACAGTATTAATTACATCTAGCAAACATTACTGCAAACTAATAAGGAGAAAGTTAATGAAGTCATTCTTCGTAGATTCAATAAAATAACACAAAAAAATGTAAATTTCACCAAAGACAATGGCAATTTCACAAAACATAAAGACTAGGGAATAACACTAAATCAAAAAGCTAATCAACCAATGTATAAACAAGCCAGGCTAAAAATTTCCCAAATGGAATTCTAAGTGTCTAGAATAGGGCACGGTGCCATTTGTGGTGCTTTTACGACACTACTTCATAAAGAAGTACTAATTTATACATGGCCAGAATGGCTGGCAGGTTTGGCTCTGCCTAAGCGGAGCATACAATATACAATAAATGCCTCAAGGCAGTAAATAAGAGGAAAGGAAACCAAGGAAGAGAAGATACAGACAGTACAAAAAGGAAAAAAAAAGTTACCAAAGGGTAAGAAGGAAGTAGAAGTAGCAGAATCTGCCACTCTCCTCTGGATGGAGAGGGTCAGAATTCTCTGTAAGAGGGTGGCACTGTGCCAGGCACTATTGCAGAGAGGCTATTGGCTCTCGTAAGGTTTCAGGAAACCTCGACGCCCTTTTCCCTTCTTCCTTCGACCTCTCCGAGGTCGATTTGACGATGCCATGGGGGGCCTTAGATGATCCAAGCCCTTTGAAGATTCTGCAGGGGCATCGGCTCCAGCTGCTGCGACAACTGGGGCCTTGGCACTCGTCCTCGTGCCTAATCTCCGTGGCTCAGTTCCCCGAGTTCTTGGGCCAAATAGGATTCGGCAGTCATTACTCCGGGACAAGTTAGCTGCTGAAGGAGGGATTGGATGAGGTAATGGTATTCGGGATGGGCTTACCCATGGGGAAGACCAACTCTGGGGCGGTCTGCGAGGCCGCACCGTTGGTGGAGTGTCCACTATGGTCATGGGTGTCCTGGAGGATTCCTATTGGAATTGGTTCTTCCTTGACTGCCAGCATGGGTAGTGGGGCCAAGCCAGCGGAGGGAGAGTGACCGGGACTTAGAGCTCCAGGAGGAAGACTCGAGTCTGGCCTTGGCACTGGCACTGAGGCTGTTCCTGGCTTAGTGGAAGGACTCAAACGTGGCACAACATCCATGAGAGATGGAGCCTGGCACCTTCAAATGGCACTGGCTGTGCAGAGGTAGTTCTTGGAGGCCTGTGGAACGGGTCTGCAACTATGTGAGGGCAGGGGCCCTGATACGGTATAAAGGTAGGAGGAGACTGAAAATCTTGTCCTAGCAGGACATCATAACCTCCTGGTATTTAGGTTGCTACTGCCATGGTGCATATCTTAGAACGGTGAGGTTGTGTGACTATCAACCGGACAGTAGGTAAGAACATCTTGACGTGATTGAGGCTCTCTATCGTGATGAACTGGTGCCTATCAACCTGAGCTCCGTAAGGAATTTTATCCTCTCGGATGATGGATACTTGTGCACCAGTGTCATCGAAAGCTCGGACCTGGTGGGCAGGATGGCGACCTCTGGGAGGTGCGACAAAAGCTGTTTCAGAGGCTTTATTTATAAGGCTGTGGAAAGTTCCTACAGCAAAAACAAAATGCAGCATCTGTCATTATGGAGTATTCCAGCCAGGAATGGCTTGTATACCAAGATGCCTTAAATGATCTTAGTCTGATGCCAATTTGATGAGTTGGAAACACGCCAGAGCTGGTTGCACAGGTTTTTCTGTTTTACCTTGGCTAATATCTGTTGGCCCTGGTGGTCTTTCTTGTTGTAAGTTTTTCACGATGGGCTGTAATTTTCTCAGTTGTACCTGCAGGTTTGGTGTAAGTACTCACATGTTCTGTTAGATCTTCATCTTCACTATTAGGAATGTCATTGTGAGGACCAGAGATTAAGACAGGTAGCTGGGTACTGATGATTTATTTACAGACAAACTGGGTTGACATAAACAGGTGCGGACGGATATGTAGTGCAGTCTCGCACTGCAAACAGAAATGACTCCGAGACGATAAATTTGTGTTTTCTTACAGACATTCATTTAGATATAATAAAGCGTACGAATAATGGAATTGCATGTGTTATACATTGGCGGAAAGGCCGCAGAACGCTCTATCGGATGGAAGTAAGAACAACGCGACTTCATGATTGGTTACAATGAAAATAGGGAAAAAGCGTTGTCCTTACAAATACTCCGCCCCAAGACAATGATTATGGAGTAATTATTGGATGACAATCTTTGAGGCAGGGGGCGACCCCGTGTCGTTGTGGCACTTGATGTGGGGCGTCCTCGAGTATAGTCCTTCGGTTTTGCTGATCGACAGGATGCCTCCACTGGCGATAGCCTGGGGGGTTCTACTGTATGCCGGGCGACCAAGACTGCAAGAGAGAGCTGCATTGTGTGTGGTGGTGGAGTGGGACGGGCTGTGGGGATCCCCAGGTGCGGCAGCGGCGTAGGTTGGGCTGAGGAAGTCCCCAGTGCGGCAGCGGCGTCCCGCGGGCAGAGTGGAACCACAGGTGAGCAGCGGCGTCAGCAGGTCGAGGAAACCCACAGGTAGCGGCGTCGGCAGGCAGGGGAGGCCCACAGGTGTGGCAGCGGTGTCGGCGGGCCGAGGAGGACTGCAGGCGGCGGCATTGGAAAAGGTGAGCAGGTCCACAGGCGTGGCATCGACGTCAGGAAGGCCGAGCGAGCCCCAGGAATAACGCCGGCGTCGAGGGTTTGAAGAGGCCCACAGGCAGCGACGTCAGGGGGCCGAGCAGGCCCACGTGCGCGGCAGCGACAGTCCGGGGGGTTGGGTAAAGCAGGTTCGCCTCGGTGTAGGCAAATTGGCGTCGGCAGGCAGGGGAGGCCCACAGGCAGCGACGTCGGGTGGGTAAAGCACGTCCCTGGGTATAGCAGCAGTGTCGGCAGGCAGGGGAAGCCCACAGGCAGCGACGTCGGGTGGGTAAAGCACATCCCTGGGTGTAGCAGCGGCGCCGGCAGGCAGGGGATTTCGTCTGGGGACTCGCAGGTGCGGCAATGGCGCCGGGGGAAAAACCGAGGAGACCCGCAGTTGCGGCAGGTCGAGAAGATATCTGGCATCCCCCGGGTGAGACAAAGGAGGCCGCGACGTCGGATGGATGCTTCTAAACCGCCGCCTGAATTTTGTGTTGGGTGACCAGCACCCAGCTACCCGTCCTCGAAATAAACACCAAAACACGCTGGGAAGCAGTGCCGTGATTAGTCCGTTAATGGCGTTGGTGTCGTCCTCGCAGTGGAGTTTTCAGAGACCTAAACTGTGGCGCCGTATTGAGTCCGTTAAAGGTTCTCTGAAGGTGAGTACGGCCGTAATTAGTTCCGTTAAAGGGCTGGGCCCTAAAACCAGCCTGTGTCACCAACTCCGGGAGGTCACCAGTTGTGAGGACCAGAGATTAAGACAGGTAGCTGGGTACTGATGATTTATTTACAGACAAACTGGGTTGACATAAACCGGTGCGGACGGATATGTAGTGCAGTCTCGCACCGCAAACAGAAATGACTCCGAGACGGTAAATTTGTGTTTTCTTACAGACATTCATTTAGATATAATAAAGCGTACAAATAATTGCATGTGTTATACATCGGCGGAAAGGCCGCGGAACGCTCTATTGGATGGAAGTAAGAACAACGCGACTTCATGATTGGTTACAATGAAAATAGGGAAAAAGCGTTGTCCTTACATCATAATCCCAAAATATATTTTAATTTTCAGTCTCCCCACCCTTAGTAAAGTCATGATGCTTAGAAGGACTATCACGTAAATCGGATTCTGCTGGTGCCCGTTTAGAGAAGAAAGTTTTTATGCTACTCTGTTTCTGCATATTGATTTTCTAGGCTATGTTCTTATATTTTAATATAGGGTAAACAATCACGGACTATCCATTGTCATCACACTGGCCGGGTCTTATTCACTTGATATTTAATTGGTGAAACAAGAATACAATTACAACTTTAAGTATACCATTCAAAAGATTAAAGTTTCATCAACATAATGTGATATTTAAAAGCCCCATACGAACTAAAATAAGCATGTGTCGCTCTTCGTAAAATATGTTTTCAAGGCAGTTTTGAAATCCAATATGGCGGCTATCATCAGGCTGGCCAGTCTAATTACAGACAATCCACCATCTTTCACAGCCTTCCCACCACTCATTAGAACAATGTTAGCATATATATGTAACGTTTATTGATCTTACTCAAGATTGCAGTTATAATCAGCACAATAAAATAACATTTTGTTGCCTATATTAGTGAAAGTATGAAACTTGTTATTCCCGGGGTCATGGTTTGAACTGCATTCATTTTTACCTTGTAATCGGTGGTTTTATCCTTACTGTCGTGAATTTCGAACTGATCATTCGAAATCCCCGCCATTTAACTTCACAAGTGTTGCGTTAAATTGGGGCAAGACTGAGGGATCTCGCGGGCGAGTCATTGAACAGAAAGCTGTCCAATACACGACATTTTATGATGCAATTCCTAAATGCATGGCGGGGAAGGAGCGCGTCTTATAGAAAAGAAGACGTTATGAATTTTCGTTAATAAATACATTTCGCTGATCATTAGTAAGAGATAAATTATCTATGTATAGATTTGGAGCCAAGGACTCCATAGTCATTAAAGAATTTGCAGATTACGGCCTTCAGCCAGAACTTTAAGTTAATTCATTGATCTTAAATAATAACGTAACAGTCATATTTCACATTCAAGAATAAAATAGATTTAGTAATATACGTAATGTCGAAATAATCAATGATTCCCGCCTGAATTACAAGGATTCTGTAGTTCACGCTGGAAAGCGTAAGTTTCCTTTGAAGAAGGGCAAAGTGACGCGTCATTCCTGCCCAGAACATAATCCGTGTAAGTACCGTAAAAATTTGTGTGTCTCTCAATTCTCCGACTCCCAGCCATCGCCATGCTAGGTCGAATTCCGTCTTAACAGTAAGTTAACTTTATTCACGTATATATGTGCCATCCCTGCAATGAGGGACTCTATTTAGGCAGCAAAAGAAAGCTGCCAGTGCAAGAAAGTTATTTGTTTGTGACATTGAGTCAATGGGTCTCGTATTGTGCAGATTTTTCGTCCAGTTGTGGACTTAGTGCTTTACAAGCACGTGACATCAAAGATCCTATGTGCTGCAACATACAAAGGCCATGAGAATTTTCAAGTATTTGTATTAAATTGGTAAAAGCAGTACGAAACTGCGTGTACTGTGGAATTCTGCTAGGAACTTTAGTTTCGGTGTTCTGTTAACGTATTTAAATGTTTATTTTTCGTAATAAAACTGTTATGTTGACCAAATTTTATTGTATCTCACCCTAAGAGTTTTAGAGTGTGCGCCTCCTCAAGGCCTTGTCATCTGCCCAGAACATCCGGGCACGAATCATATAATAAAAGTCGAGAAAATTCCCGACATTTGGTCCTTCGAGAACCGGATGACAAGTGCGCTCTAGAGCTTGAAGGGAAATTTCAATAAAGTATGGTCTATAGGGTAGCCCTGATAGGACACAGTCAGCTCCCACCGAATCTGCCCCAGTGTTCAGATAACCAGATTGAGATCTTTAGAAGCCAGGAGGCTCTGGTCAGTCAATTTTTAGATAGTAGTCTATCATTCTGGCAGAGACGGTATGAGTTGGTCGTGTTGTATGTAGGAGGAAACGATCTAGCAAACGATCACCCCAAAACCGTTTGGGATAATTTATGTACTCTTATTGAACGCTTGAGGAAAATTTGTGACATAATTGCTATCTGCGACGCAGAGATCAGAGAGTATCTCCCTGATAATCGTTTTACTGTAAATTCTGTTGAATATGTCAAGAAGGTAAAGAACTTTAATGCGAGAATCTCCAAATACTGCTACAAAAGAAGTCGGTACGGAGTCCGACACTTGCCTATGAACTCTCATGCCTACCGCGAAGGCAAACAAAGGGACGGAGTCCATTCTGATTCAGAAATCCGTAACGCATTCCTCAATCGTTTAATGAGATTAATCAGGAGAGAGAGAGACAGACAAAATAACTAGGCTCAGCTTGTTCTGATGTGCAATTAAACCCACGTGTCACTAGTCTTCCTAACGTAAGAAAAATCCTCATTTCCTAGTTTGCAAAACCCCCCCTTAGAAGTAGAGTAAATAATACAAAATGGCACTGGCTATGATTGTTCACTTCGAGGCCTCGCTGAGTCTCACCGCGACCTTACTTTGCCGAATCCACAGCCGTGCGTTAGTTAGAAACTTAATTCTGAGAGCGTGTACCAAAATTTGGTAACACAGTTGAGACAAGAAGAAGGTCAGCTTCGAGAGCTGTACAAACGTCAAGTCGTAAAGTTAGAATCTAACTTAGATGCCAGAATCAGGCAAACCTTAGCAGAAGCTGTGCGAGCTTCTACCCTTTTGTTGAATCGAATCGATAAACTGAAAGTCACTCAGACAGGGAATGTTTCCCTCCCCAAATTGAAAACCGCTAGCCTTCTCCCCACTTTTGAAGGGGAAGTGCAGGAATATGCTTCTTACAGAGAATTGTTCACGATCCACGTGGATCGAAGGGCAGATTGGACGACGTGTCCAATTTACTTACTTATTATTAGGGACTCTGGGCAGGGGGATCCGCTTAGGATCGTTAAATCCCTAAGTGTAACCGCCGCGAATTACCAGGTAGGGTTAGATCTCTTAGATAAGCAATATGGTAATGTACACCAGACGCTCGTGATCTTGCATCGAAAACTTGCCAACATTTTTGTACCCTCGTTGAACCCCGTAGAGCTGAAGAAGTTCAGGTTTGAGTTAACAGTGATCATTGAGCAAATAAAGAGGCTCAGTACTAATGATATAGGCCATGGCATGGTCATGAGCCTTATCAATCAGAAGTTGTCAGAAGGTAAGCTCTATCGAAAGGTGGTCGAACACCTCAGAAAATGTGACTATAATTTAGAAGAATTTTTTGAAGCTATAGACTTCATAATTCACATGTTGGAAGATGACGCGTTACAGCGAGGCGAAAAATTAGAATCTGATAAGAATAACGATGTCAGCGGTTAGACCCAAACCGAAACCTATGGCAGAATAATTCTTGTCCCTTTTGCAATGAACGGCACCCGCCTCACGGATGCCGCCGAGTAAGTGACATGGCTGCCAGACGCCGCATTCTACTAAGAAAGGGCCTGTGTTTTAATTGCCTTCAGTCAGGTCACCGTAGTGATAGATGCACTAACCCCAATTCCTGTAAAAGTTGTGGAAATAATCATAATACTTCCATTTGTGATAATAGCAGCTTTAGAAAAGCACATTCAGTTCCCTCCACTTCGTCCCGAAGTAATCCCAGTTTAGTAAGTAACAGTCAAGCTACAACCTCCTGCCCAGTAGTAAATGCGACGACCAGGCAGCACGATAGAAACCCCCGTCCGCCCAAAGAGAAAGTAGAATCACAACCGTGTAAGAGCGTTAAAGTAGCTCAAACATCTAGTGTAGATCTTCCCTGTACGATTTTGCCAACGGCCATGGCCGAGATCCATCACAAGCAGGAGAGTAAATGGGTTCGCTTGTTTTTGGACACTGGGAGTCAACGAAGTTTTATCTCCACTAAAACTGCAAAGCAGTTAGGCCTGCCAGTGGTAGGCAGAGTGGCATTAAACATTGCTCCTTTTGGTTCAGCAGAAATCAGTGGCCAGTATGACGTAAGTGATTTGTTGCCGGGTAGAGATGGGTAATAGAATTGTTCGAATGAAACTAGTTGTTCACGAGAACGTAGACGTCCCGATTCATAATGCAGGTTATGTAAGAGTAAGACAACACCTAGTGGGGAAGGGAGTCACGTTAGCAGATCCTGACAGTAAGAGCGATAAGTTAAGAAACGTGCACATTCTTGTGGGTGCAGACTATTTTAATTATTTTATTATTGGAGTAGAAAGGATCGATGGGATAAGTCTTTTTCTGACCCATAATGGCATGTCGCCATATGGGAAAGTGCACAGTGGCTATTAGAAGGTCACAAGATAGATCATGTGAGAAACACTAAGGGTATGTAGGGTCGCAAGCAAACCAATTGCATTTTGATGTTGATGAATGGTGGGCGTTTAGACACCTAGGCATCACCCCATCCGAGCAATACACTGTCCGCGAAGCGGAAGCTATGCGAAAGGTTTTGCAGAGTGTAACGAAGAAGCCTGAAGGATATCAGGTTAGCTTGCTGTTCCATTCAGAAGGTAGGCCAGAAACCAACTTTAGAAATGCTGTAGCACAGCTTGGATTTGTTGCAACACTTTCAGAAAGACAAGGAATACTATTGATCAATATTAGGGAGTGATCAAATACCTAGAGGCCAGGATTAATATATGAAGGTAAAAGATCAAAAACAAAAATAGAAGGATACTACATGCCTCGCATTTCGGCATTAAAGATAGCCGCACGACCCCCCTTAGAATAGTATTCAATGCCTCATCCAAAGCTAAGATAATAAATCATTAAATGAATGCCTGTTACCTGGGCGAAATTTAGTAGAGTTTGGCCTATAATTTGCTTCTAAAGTTTCGAATGAATAAATACGCCATGCTTGCAAACATAAGCAAAGCATTTCATAGAGTACCGTGATGCCAAATATACCAGATTCCTGTGGCGAGAGGTAGCAGGTCAGCGCTGACCTTCGCTTTCAGAGTTTGTGGTGTTCGGCATCACGGCTAGTCCCTTTTTGTTACAAACAAGTGTTGAATCATCATTTTAAGTTAGAAGGAAGACCTGAATTAAGCAAGTCCCTTTTATTTGGTTGATAACTATATCAAGTACATTTGACAGTTTGGATGAGATGAAAATGAACAAGAATCTGTCCACGCAAGGCAATTTTGATAGGGCCCAGAATGCCGTTTAGAAGGGTGGGCAACAAACAGCATAAGCCTTCGATAGCGAGAAAGAGTGAAAGAAACCTGTGAATGTGAGCGTGCCTCGGGTGAGATGGGCTCGAGGACGTCGACCGTCTGTGTGTGAAAGAGAGTGAGAGGTTTCGTGATTGGGGGGGAGGGAAAATGGTACCTACGAAGCGTAGGGTACTATCTTGCTAGTATCAATTTACGATCCGCTAGGTCTAGTCAGTCCTTTATTTGTTAGGGGAAAAACTGTTTTCTCCAACTTTGGGAAACAAAAGAAAACGGGATGGGATGATGTGTTATGTAAGGAAAAAGGCTAAAGAAGCGCGAGAACTGCTAGTAGAATTGAAATCAGTCTGTGAGTTAACATTCCGAGAGCGCAGGAGTCAGAAAGATCCGAACTCCATATATTCACCGATGCCAGTAGTAGGGCATACGGTGCTGTTAAGCATATGTCAGAGATGAAGAAGTAATGTAAGATTACTCCAACAGCAAAATGAGAATCACTCCGAAAGGGATGCTCAAAAAACACCCAATCCCTAAATTAGAACTTTTAGCATTGCTGCTAGGGTTGTAGGCTAGCAAAAAAACAATTAAAGGGCTAATAGAGCCGCAAGAAATTAGTATCTGGTCAGATAGCAAAGTTGCCTTAGCATGGGTGGCATCACCGGATGCCAAGGACAAAAGAAATATGTTTACATCTAACCATGTGGCGGAAGTTGTTTTTGTTTCTCGCCAATATTTGTGATTTCAGATTGAAGTATGTGCCCCAGCAAACAGAATCCTGCTGATGTCTTGTCAAGGGGCGCAACAACACCAGCAATTGCAGCAGAATCCCTCTTTGGCGACAAGGTCCAGAGTTCTTGGGAATCCCAGGAGAGCCTGTTCCCTTCAAAAGAGGGAAATCTAACGAATTATTCAGAGCCGTGGTCGGCGGTGCAGGAACCTGAGGAAGAAACAACAAGGTCTATTCCCCCCAGGAGAGATATGGGAACTACTACTCAGGAAGGTTGAGGTCCGAATTTTTGATTAGAGTAACCAAATTAGTGTAAAGTTGCAAAAGTGAAAAAGGATCCTTTTCGAGTTCTTGTCTATTAGAACAAAATTCTATTTACCTAATGTGTATGCATATTTTTGGAGGGTGAGGGTCGAGACCCCCTCGTGAGATATTTGAATTTGTGAGGCAAATAAGTCTAATAATAGTAGACAAATTAATTTTGCACTAGGGGACGAGCGTCCCAAATTGAAGAGATGAAACATTTAATTCTTTTGCCTGCTAAGGGACACTTAGTCCAGAGCAATACTTAAAAGTATTTGCATTGTTTGCACCTCCATTGTAACGTCAATACGCTAATTGGCGATTTTTCGACAGAAATGCTGGACGCGGGCCCTGAGGTTTCAATTGCTAATCAAGTTTACGGAAGTGTCCAGAATTCATGCTAACATTCCAACCGCTGATGATACAACCACCACCACCCCCCCCCTGCCGGAAGGAAAGAATCACCTTGCAGAAGCCATTTGCCGCAGTCGCGTGGACCACAACCGCAGCCATACAAACCAAAACGCGGTCAGGCTATATCTCCTCGTGACATGCATGGCCCCACCAAGGGCCGTAGTATTTATTTATTTCTGCCCCTCCTTGGATGCGGAGGAATTTGTTCTAGCTCTTCGAAGATTCAGCGCTACGCATGGAGCCCTGACCAATAAATCACTTCGCTAAACCAACCCCAAACGTTCAAGACGGCCCAGCAAACCTCTTCAGGGACTTTATGAAGAGGATGAAGTCCAGCAGTTCCTGAGGAGGATGCTAGAATCGAATGCGATTCAAACACCCCGTGCGCTGTGGAAAGGCGGTTTTTCGTAGCGCCTGATTGGTGTCACAAAAACGTGCATTGCAGATAACCCTCAGGAGAAAGCATCTCCCGGAGGCCCACGTATTGATCTATGAAAGAGGCGGAGGCGGGTGTTAATGTAGACCCAAAATGTTGATGTATAATGTGACAAATGCGAGGACGAGGTCCTCACCCATCTCATTTAGTGCGAGATCACTTAATCAATTTGATTGGCACCTTGTTTTTGCCAGATGAAGACCTAATGCTACCTTCACCTCCCGGAGGCTACGAGACGATATCTTAAACTAACAGACACTTTGAAAGCCCTTCCGAGCGAGGTGGAGGAAGGAGTACCTGAGCCTTAGAGCCGACATGATTGTCAGTCTGGGGAACCCACCCCACCAAGCTGCACCCCGGAGACATCGTGATTAGTAAAGCAAGAAAATCAAAAGCGGTGCAACGTGGCCCCCTTGGACGCGTCGTGGGAGACGTATCCGGACGACGACGGTGTTCCGTGCGTTCGGCCAAGTATTGTTTCGAAAGATGTTGAGTCCCTGCGTGCTGTCAGCCACTTGGTCCCCCCTGGAACTTGCCCCCTCAAGATGACGATGGAGGCGAACGGCTTAGTGGACGATGTTGATGGGGTGCGACGGAGGAGATGGGTGCGTGACGACGACGGCAATGAAGAGGTCCGAGAGAGGGAGCGTACAGCCCAGCAGTAGGTATTCCAGGAAATGTTGTGACGTCTGGGACGACCAAGGATGCACTGGCTGCCACAATCTGAACAATCAGCCCACAAGGCTTGAGTGCCACAAAGACGCTGACGATATTGGTAACGATCGAGCGATACCAAAATACGGAAGTGAGAGTGGCTGAAGTGAATGATACTGAGGTATTCGAGTGGTAGTGACGTTGACGTTCAGTTAGGAAGACCAAGACGTTCTGCACGCCCTTTGAAAAGGCTGCTGCTAAGCAGCGTGATTTGATGAAGCACTTAATGGAAAGCGAATATATATAAGTTATTACTAGACAAAACAGTAAAAGAAAACAGGAAGGTCCGGATCCTGAAATAGGCAGGAGGTGACCCAAGTAAGTGTAGGTAGTTAATCCTCAGAGGATGGAAGTGCGTCGGGTTAGCGTTAGGTTAGTGGGGAGCCCCCTCTTGTGCAAAAAACAAGTCGAGCGTTGTGCAGAGGTAGCCCCCACCTCAAAGTAGATTAAGAAAAATGTATATAGTACTTTGTATGAAAGGGAAAGCGTTTGAGGGCATGTGTCCCCGTAAAAGAGTACATACTGAGTCAGTTGTAATCTGTGTTTCCTTAAAGGCAAATGGCCTGTCTATCTGAGGTTAATGCTTGTTGGATTATTGAAGGCGAGTAGCCTACAACCATGCGCTGGCTTGCATGAAGATTATTGAATATGAAGAGCTTAATATAAAGAAGTTTCTCTTGCATGTTGTATTGCATTTGAGGCGAGTGCCCAAGAGTCTATGCTTGTTGCATACAAAGTTGTCCATAGATGATGCTGTCATTTTTCATGCCATTGTTGAGTGAAGGCAGAATGCCTATGAGAGTATATTCATGTTTCCTTGATCTAATTTTAACATTTATTTACTTTTGATCTTATTGCAGGCCCATTGCCTATTGAGTTTCTGTCTGATTCATGTCTACCTTAGTGTATGGGTACATTTATGTATATAATGTCTGCCATTGATGTTTTATTTTGTATCTGACATTGATTACACCCGGGTGTAATGTTGATGTATAATTTTCTTTGACATGTCATGTTTTTTTTCTGTACTCTGTTAGAGTCGTTGTGGAGCGCTACGCAGCGAGCCTGATGGTAGTGTAGGTAGTAGTTCTACCCCCCCCCCGAGCTCAGTCTTTCCTGAATTGTCCCGACATTTTAACGCCCCATACTTCGGGTGTGGGGTATGTCGTGAATTTCGAACTGATCATTCGAAATCCCCGCCATTTAATTCACAAGTGTTGCTTTAAATTGGGGCAAGACTGAGTGATCCTCGCGGGCGATTCATTGAACAGAAGCTGTCCAATACACCGATTTTATGACGCAAATTCCTAAATGCATGGCGGGGAAGGAGTCGTCTTATAGAAAAGAAGACTTATGAACTTTTCGTTAATAATATATTCTCTGAATCACTAGTAAGCGAATAAATATCTATGATAGATTTGGAGCCAAGGACTCCATAGTCCATAAAGAATTTGCAGATTACGGCCTTCAGCCAGAACTTTAAGTTAATTCATTGATCTTAAATAATACGTAACAGTCATATTCACATTCAAGCAATAAAATAGATTTAGTAATATAACGTAATGGTCGAAATAATCGATGATTTCCCGCCTGAATTACAAGGATTCTGTAGTTCACGCGGTGAAAAAAAAAGCGTAAGTTTTCCTTTGAAGAAGGGCAAAGTGACGCGCATTCCTGCCCTAGAACATATCCTGGTAAGTACCGTAAAAATTTGTGTGTCTCTCAATTCTCCGACT
>NC_061087.1:53510332-53585332 GCF_015104395.2 Macrobrachium nipponense
ACCTTTCCCCACCCCCGGGTGAGGAGGAACCCCCCCTACTAACCCGACCATTCCTTCCTCAGGTGCTCCTGGCGCGGGGGACGATCTTGGCCAGGTCTGGTTCTCGCTGGGGCTCCAGGGGACACCGAGCGTTTGGGGGCTGCTCTTCCACCTCGCGCAGAGTTCCAGGCCGGTAACTCATGGTCCCGAGACGTCGATGACTACCACCGTGTTGACGCCAGGGTATGCTGCGCCTCCCCATCTTGTGTACATGCAGCATGTGGCCTTGGTGACCCCGACAGCTGTGGTGCAGGCTCCGCTCGTGGTTCCGCAGAGGAGGGAGGTTACCCCGTCGCCTGGTTATGTCGCTCTTGCTCCAGCCCCCGATTTTCGGTGTCCCAAGAGCTCCCCACTCGACCTGCTGCCAGTGCCTATGGTATCGTTGGCTCCTGTACCACCGCCTGTTCCAGTGCCTGCCACTCCCGCACCAGTCCCTGCCTTCGTCGTTCCTGTTTGTGGTGTTGCTGCCCCCACCCCAGGTCCTTCCGGACAGGTGCCGCTGGGCCCTGTTGCTTCGGCAACTGCCCCGGATCCGTCCTGGATGGAGGACCTGACAGTGGTCCTGAGGAAGCTGATGAAGAAGAAGAGGAAGGTGTCGTCGTCGTCTGCAGCCGCCTCTTCCCCTTCGACTTCCAAGGCCCCACAGCCGAGGAAGAAGGCAGCCTCCTCCCCCACTGAGAAGGCTCGCTCTGAGACTTCTAAGGGTCCATCCCACTCCGGTGGGATGGTTGGGTCTTCCGCTGGTCCTCCTGTTCCTTCGGGAACAGGGCCCGTCTCTCCTTCCGCAAGGAAGAAGACGATGGGGACCAGAGGAATACTGGCTAACACCGGAACCTCCTCGCCTGGTGCCAGAGGTTCTGCCTCTGTGCCAGGATCTGTCTCGGCCTCTTGTTCGCGAGAGGTACTGAGTGTACGGTCACCTGTGGGTGACTGTGCAGCCAAGATCCAGGCAGCCGAGCCCGCTCGGTGCCAGTATCCAGGCACGGAGCGGAAGACTGGCGGGAGTCGCTCAGGGGACTCCTGCCTGGCCAGCAATTGCTCTCATGGTGAGCCGCCGGTACCCAGGGTTGACGTGACGGTCCCAGACCGGCCGCTGGCTGAGGCGAGAAGAGGTCCCCTCGGTCACCAGGACCAGCTTCGGCTGGTTCAGGCGATGTGGTGCACCGTGAGAACAGGCCTCGCTCCCACCGTGACAGCGGACTCTGCCGGTCCCCTGAGCGCTGCTCTCACCGGGACCGGTCAGAGAGGGGGACCAGCAGCAGCTCTTCTGACGCTCGGGACCGTCGCCGCTGTTCTCGGTCCAGCCGCGCGACCAGGCCTGCAGCTCGATCACCACCGCGGGTTGGCGGTCGCCTGCAGCCCCCCCAGCACACCGGTTCTGCCGATGGGCAGGGAGACGGCGTTAGGTCTTCCTCTCCGATCCCTTCAACTTCCTCGGGCTACACCGGGAAGAGCGAGGCGATCAGGAGCGATTGCAAGGAGTGCGCTTCTCGCGGTCCTTCCACAAGGGCCTACGAACCTGGCACGGTCCTAGGACCGACCAGATTGTACGCCCAAGTGGTTGGAGGAGACCATGAGGGGTCTGTGGTGGTTCCTCCTGTGGAGGGAGGAGGAGCTCGGGAGGCTTTCTCTTTGGATGGGTTTGACGGCCCATCTCCGCAGGACGCAGTCACTCCCGAGATCCAGAGGTCTTTTGCTGAGGTAATTGCGCTGATTCGTCAGCACAATGACCTTGAGGAAGGGTCGCCGCTCCCACCTTCCGAGCCTACGTCTAGGCTGGAGTTGTCTGGGGCCCCAAGAGGGAACCCGACGATGGTGGGTCTGCCGCGATCAGCCTTGGCCGACAGTGTGTTGGGCCAGGTGGACTCTCTCATCTCCGGACAGGAGGGATCACTTCGGTCCGGCAGGTCGTCCAAGCTTCTTCCCCCACCTCTACCACGACAGAGGCACTTCTATGTGCCATTGGAGGACCCTCTGCCGCCCAAGCAGGTTGACCCGGAGCTAGCTAGGCTAACTCCCGGGGTGTCTCTTCAACACCTGTTGTCAGAGAACCTTTGGTTCTCGCAGCAAGAGGCACTGGCCTTGGAATCAACTGCCATGGCAGCGTTCCAAGCAGCCTCTCGGTTTGATCTATGGTCCCTCACATTGTCTAAGGTCGTGGCCTCCTCAGGAAACATCACTCCTGAAGGAGACCCGGCTTTCGGGAGACTGTGCCAGTCTGGTGGTAGGGCGATTTCCTACCTGGCCCACCAGACGGCCAACCCGTGGGCCAACCTGGTTTTGAGGCATAGGGACGCAGTCCTTACCCGAGTGACCAGGTCTGCAGGGCGCGAGGTGGCTTTGGGCCTCCGCAACGGACCAGTGCTGAGTTCCCCCGCCTCTCTCTTCCCCAGAGAGATGGTGGATGCTGCGGTGGAGCAACGGCGCACTGACGACAGTGACCGTTTAGTCCACCAGGCAGTCTTGAAGGTGGTTGGGTAGCCTCGAGCCACTGCGGCTAAGCCCAAAAGCTTAGCTGGTGCTTCCTCTTCGACCAAGACTACCTCCTCGTCGAAGTCGAGAGGAAAGACTCGGCCTTCACCTTCACCTTCACTAGGGAGTGACCGTAACCAGCCTGGTGATAGATCTCTCCCTTGAACTGATTCGTTCGCCAGACTCTGTTCCCGATGGAAACGACACACTCAGTGCTTGAGTCCATCAGGGAGAATGACTTCATGCTTTCGGTGGACCTAAAGGATGCGTATTTCTAGATACCCATCCACCAGTCCACCAGGAAGTACCTCCGCTTCATCCTCGACGGGAGGGTGTACCAGTTCAGGGCACTTTGCTTCGGTCTCTCAACCGCCCCACAGGTGTTCATGCGAGTGTTCACTCTGGTGTCGGCTTGGGCCCATTCGGTAGGGATGTGTCTTCTGAGGTATCTTGAAGATTGGCTGGTCCTGGCGAGCTCCCGCTCGCAGTTGCTGCAGGACAGAGATCGACTCCTCGAGTTCTGCTGCGATCTTGGGATCATGGTAAATTTCGAGAAGTCAGATCTCGAGCCCAAGCAAAGGATGAAGTACCTGGGCATGCTGATCAATACAGTAGCAGGGCGAGTCTTCTTTGCGGACTCGCGGATCAGCAGGTTCAGGGAGGCAGCCAGACGGTTCCTGTCTCTATGGGAACAGCCAGCTCAGCTTGGCAGGTCGTGATCGGTCACCTGTCGTCTCTCGAGAAGTTAGTCCCTCACAGGCATCTTCACCTGCATTCTCTTCAATGGAGGCTAAAAGAGAGTTGGTCACAGGCAAGAGATCCACCTTACTTTCCCGTGTCTCTCACGGAGGAGGTGAGGCAGGACCTAGCCTGGTGGCTGGACGACAGGAACCTCGTAAGAGGAGTGCCTCTTCGCCTCCCCCCCCCCCCGGAGATGTTGCTGTTCTCTGACACGTCAACCGAGGGATGTTGCACACACCTGGAGGAGTTGCTGGCTGCAGGTGTGTGGGATCATCACGACAAGCTCCTTCACATCAACGTCCTGGAGCTCAAGGCAGCGTTTCTTGCTCTCCAAGAGTTCCAGGAATGTCTGATGGGACACTCAGTGGTGTTGATGAGCGACAACACCACGGTAGTGGCTTACGTCAACAAGCAGGGGGCCTAGTGTCCCTTCCGCTACACCGGTCGACGCTGCAGGTGCACGAGTGGGCTGTGGTTCACTCAGTGGAGCTGTCAGCTCGCTACATTCCAGGGAAGAGGAACGTAGTGGCAGACAAGCTCAGCCGTCAGGATCAGGTGATAGGGACCGAGTGGTCCCTTCACCCAGACGTGGCGGAAAGGCTCTTCAACCTGTGGGGGCATCCAGTTGTGGATATGTTAGCCACCCGGCACAACAGGAAACTCCAGGTTTTCTACTCAGTTGTGCCGGACCCATGGACAGCGGCAGAGGACACTCTTCAACATCCGTGGGACAACCTCTTCGTATGCGCCTTTCCCCCGTTCTGTCTGATTCACAAGGTGATCAGCAGGGTGCTGGTCACCATGAATCTTCGGATGATTCTGGTGGCACCCAAATGGCCCCAGACCGTTGGGTATCCGGACCTGCTGGCTCTGCTTGCTGAAGCACCGAGAGAGCTTCTTCTCTGGCACAACCTCCTGTGCCAACCACACGTGGAACGGTACCACTGCTCGGTTCAATCCCTGTCTCTTCATGGCTGGCTGTTATCCACCATCTCTTGCGAGTGAGAGGCTTTTCTTGCCGAGCAGCAACAGAGATGGCTGGATACCTCAGACAGTCCTCTGCAGCTGTACCACGGGAAGTGGGCCGTCTTCTGTGGTTGGTGTCGTGGACGGGGTCTCTCTCCTCTCAGAGCCTTTCTTCAGCAGGTAGCGGATTTCCTCGTTTTCCTTCGCCGAGCAAAGCTCCTCTCCGTCTCCGCAATTAAAGGATACAGAGCCGCCTTGGCCCTAGTCTTTAAACTGCAGGGAGTGGATATCTCTTCCTCCTTCAAGATCTCCCTCCTCATTAAGAGCTTCGAGAGGTCTTGCCCACCCAGGGAACTCAAGCCCCTGGGGTGGGATGTGACTCTCGTCCTTAGGAGTTTGACTCACAGACCCTTCGAGCCACTCCGAGAGTCGTCAGACAGGGATCTGACCCTCAAGACCCTCTTCTTGCTGGCCCTGGCATCGGCAAAGAGAGTAGGGGAACTTCATGGTATCTCCTTCGATGTCAAGCATTCCAGGGGATGGGGATCCGTGATGCTTGATTTCGTCCCGGACTTTGTGGCAAAGACTCAGAATCCTTAGATCCCTGACGACCGGTTCGAGTCCTTCACAATCCCCTCCCTGAAGGATTTCACAGATAATGATGTGGATGAGATGCTGCTTTGCCCTGTGAGGGCGCTACGGCGCTATCTGAAGAGAACTCGGCACCTCAGGCCTGAGTGTCGATGCCTCTTCGGTAGCACCTGGTTTACCAAGAAAGAAGTATCCAAGAACACACTTTCTTTCTGGCTGCGTGAGGTGATCAGGAGGGCGTACGAGACAGCTGGCAGTGACGACACCCGTACCCTTCGTCTGAGAGCCCACGAAGTCAGAGGTATTGGTCCAACCCTTGCATTCCGCAAGAACTTCTCCCTGGCGCAGGTTCTGAAGGCAGGGGTTTGGGCCAACCAGACCACCTTCACTTCATTCTACCTTCGGGATATCGCCCACAGGTCCTTGGACACTTTTTCCTTGGGACTCGTGGTGGCTGCTCAACAAGTTGTATAGTCTACCCAGCACCCGAGCAGACAGAACAGCATCACATCCTTGTGTGACTGCATGAATGGACGAGTGAAAGAGAGTGTGACTGGCTTCTCTTCCTCCTTCGTTCTTCTCCTCTACCTGTGGGCAGAGGGCCGTGGTCGTCACTACGCTGAACAGGATGCTGATGCAGGTAAGCTACACAACCGAGCTCCATTCTATCCCTTTCAGTAGGGATAGGAGTGTTTATCCACCACTCCCCGACAAGGGGGGGGGAGTGGAAGCCAACAAGAGACAAACCCATAACTTTACTTTGGCTCTTGAAGTAGGAACTAGTTCTTGCCTTTTGCTATTTATAAGAGGTATGCTTGCCTCCCTCTTATAAATCTGGTCCAGAAGTCTGACCACTGATCCTGTGGTGCACACCCCGATCAGCTGGGCAGAGGCTAGGATTCCTCCCTCTGCTCTTACGCCCAGGAAGGGAATCCAAGGTAGGACGAACACCAGTCCGTTCATTAGACTCAGATTCCACCCACCAAGAAGTGAGTCTTTGAGTCTTCCTATTGTTAAAGGACTGAGGGTTTGTATACGTATCGGAACAAATCCTAACAATTTGTCGAAAATTGTATTTTTCCTAACTATACAAACCTGTGGTCCTTTACATATAGTCCCACCTCATGCCACCCCTCACTCTGTGTTTCCTAGGCCTAAAGCAAAGTGACTCCTCTCCTTGCAGTTGAGCTGACCGCCAACTGCCAGACAAGTAGTTAACTACCGAACCCCCTTGTTCGAAGCTTACGACCGGTTCAGCTGCCGCTAAGTACCTTCTTATTGTTAAAGGACCTCAGGTTTGTATAGCAGTTAGGAAAAATACAATTTGTTCATGAAACTTACCTGTCAGATATATATATGGCTGTATTTTCTGAAATCCGACAGAATTTTAAAAACTTCCGACACACGCAGTGGTCGGCCAGGTGGTTAGTACCCATTCCCGCCTCTGGGAGGCGGGTATCAGGAACCATTCCCATTTTCTATTCATAATTTTTCTGTCGCCGGTGCTGAAAACACCTGTTTTCAGTACCTCCGTCTTAGGATTTTGGAAACTTCATTGCTGCTAAGTATCCTAATTGTCTTTTGATTTATTTACTTGGATTTGTGGCTAGGCATACACTATCTTAAATTGATTTGAATTTGATTCATTTTTGCATAAAATATCTGAATCTAGTTAGGCTAGTTTCAGACGGGGTTGTCTGCAAAGATAGGGTGTGGCTACCGAAAGCTTCGGTAGATCCGCACTTGGTATGTACGAGGGGTATGGGTCTTGCTTCTTTGTTGAGATTTGTCATGTAAGGAGTGTGAGACTTTGTCTATTCCGTAAGGAAGACGTATGATTCTAATGTACGTTCGTATGTTACGCAATTAATCAGTAAACATGTCTAATTCCCGTAAGGAAGACGTATGATTCGTATGTACGCAATTAATCAGTAACAAAAGTCAGGGTAGTGAACCTGCTAACCTTCCTGTAGACTTTATTTTGCCTAACCCTGTAGTATGGCCTACGGGCTATGAATATGTCTACGAGAGGTGCTCGCTCTCTTCATTGCTGTTAAGAGTGCTACTTCTGTAATTGTTACTCTCCTAACCCTGCAGTGTTGCCTTCGGGCCCTAAGCAGTGTCTGTAGAGGAATTGCCCTTTCTCTGATACTCTTTCGATTCGTAACTTAGAATCGAAAGTGCTTGCTTTAGAGAGTAAAAGTGAAGTGCAGAAGTGCAGTGATATACCCCTTGTGTAGTGGAGGGTGCGTCAGATCGGCCTCGTTTCGCCTCTAGGCCGGGACCTCTGCTTGACTCCCAGGACCCGGGGAGGGAGCATGTCGAAAGCCTAAGGAGGGTTACAAGGAACCCCCACCGATCTGGCGTGCCTTCGGCAGTTTCTGATGAAAATCCTCAGACTGCCAAAGTGCATGCGCGTGCACGAATCCTGTAGGATTGCTTCTCGTCCTCCGAAGCGTCCTCCCCGTGCAGGGGTTGGAGCTTTCGGAAGGACTCGCACCCTCTAAATAGAAGCTTTATAGAAGAGGACGCTTCACGTCCTCTCTCTCTCTCTCTCGTTATGCGTTTCAGTGAGAAGTAAGAAGGCGAACGTCGCCTGAACTCGTGTCCGTCTTTCCACCGAGAAATACGTAAAAGAAGTCATAGTAGTAGGAAGCTTTTGAGAGCGGACGCCCAAGCTTTTTTACTGTCACAATAAGAAGGCGTTCCCTCTTGACTTGGACGGGACGCTCGGATGGACTCCAGGCGCGCGCGCCAGTGGACGCCGAGCGCGCGCCAGTGGACGCCGAGCGCGCTCCAGTGGACGCCGAGCGCGCGCCAGTGGACGCCGAGCGTGCACCAGCGCACGCCAGGTGTGTCGCCTGGCTGAACGTTTCTGTTGAACTCTTCAAGCTCTTGTTTCAGATTTGGGGCCTAAAGAATTTTTTTACCTCTACCTTCGGTGATACCTTCTACCTCACCTGCAAAGAATGTGAAGTAGGCAGTGCTTCGGAGGAAGCTTAAAGTGAACAGACAACTTCTTCTTCGAAACCCAGCAAGACATCGGGTTTCGTGAATTCAAGAGGTCTCTGTCAATTAATATTGCTTTTCGCATAGGTGGATGGAGTTAAGGAAAGCTCAAGGGAAGATCTCGTTTGCTCTACCGCAGTCAAGACTTTGTGATAAGGCAGTTACGGGTTATGTAAAGCTAGACGTCCTACACGTCATGACGCTCGACTACTTTCGGTAGGATTCTTGCAAAAGCACTCATCAAGAGGATGCTCTTCAGGAAAGCACAAGACAGGACTTCCTTTGCCTTACTGCCAATAAATTTAAGTTGCAAGCTTTTTAGTCCATCTGAAAGGGCTTTTCAGATGATAGATTTTGTTAGTTCCTAAGTTCGGGACTACGCTGCCGAAGTTGAACATCGGGGTCCTACCTGCTGAAAGCCCAGTCTCTTATCAGGATTCTTGCCCCCTTCCTCGATTGATACGGGAATGGGAAAAATAATATGCTCGACTTCCTGGATTACGTTTTGTCAATTCAGTGATTTTCCCCCATTGACAATATACTATCGTTTTGTCAAGTAAGTGGGTATCCCCTCATTGACAAAATATCTCTTTGTCCCGTAAATGGGTAGTTCTCATTATGAAAAACAAACATCTCATTAACTTTATATTGCGTAAGCGGATAAGCTCTTAATGACAAGATTCGGAAGAGCTCTTATTCATCATTCGCAGACTCGTACAAGAAATAGACTTGTAGACTACGTCAATGACCGCTTATGTCCAGTAACATAAGAAGCTTGAGCTGTCTGCTTCGATTCTCTAAGTTTTGTTCATGAAACTTGCCTGTCAGATATGTGTGTAGCTGTATTTCCGAATTCAGCTATATATATGTCTGCCAGGTAAGTATGAAACTTTATTGTAATATAATATCATATTTTGCCTTGCGTTATTTTACTACTGGTTGGTTCAAGTCATATACGCTTGCTGTAGTTACCTCTTCGGATGGCAACCGAGAGGTCTATTGTCTATTATTTTAAGGACATTTAAGCGTTACTCCCTGCAGCCTTCCAGGAGCTTCCGATTTATCTTTTACCGTTGTATGGTAGTGTTCTGACGACACAAACGTATCTATATATTTAGCGTTTTCTGTTTCGCTTAAATATACCAGCTTGAGAGTCTCTTTCTGCTCAAAAAATAATGGACCTATTTCTTCGTAGAATAGGGTAGCTGGCAACCCAGACATAAAGTTAAGAGACGACGTTCATAAGCTGCTGGCTGCTGCCGTGTCTGTCCTCCAGTCCAACCAAGCCAGTACCAGCTCGTGCGCTGTCATGCGCGGTAGGTTACGTCTCTCTCTCCTGCGGGATTGACTTACTAACCGTATCTCTGTGCTGGCGGTTACGTCTCTCCTGCGGGATTGACTGACTAACTGTATCTCTGTCCTACAATCACGGACTTTAGCCTAAGATTGAGGGGATTTCTTACGTGAATGAATAAACATTGCATTCGTTTTGCCTTACTATGTTCAACAGAGATATCTCTTAATCCTTTCGGTGCTCGTTACCGCACGGTATAGAACTACGAGTCTACCGCAACATTGCACTATATGCTCTCCGCTTAGGCAAAGCGCAGCCTTATTAGGAAGTAAGCATACTCGGGGAGGGAAGGGAATGGATGAGCTTGCTGGGGGACCATTTCCTTCCTGAAGAAGTTTGTTTCCCTGAATAGACTGCAATTCAGACCTCTTCAGTTTTTCCCTACCGGGAAACTGAAATATTATTCAAGATCTAGGAATGATTCTGAACATCTCTCAGTGGTCTATCACCGGAGTGATAGAAGAAGGGCCGGACATCTGGATATGGTTTCAGATGTCCTGGATCTTAATCTGAAAGAAGTAGAAGCAATTCGGTCGTCCCTCCAGTCCTCGAAAGGAGTTTTTGGAACCAGTGGTCCAGATCAACTCTGATATTCCACAGCTCTCTCATATCTTAAGAAGTATCTTCTCTCGGTCCCTGTTCGAGTTTACGAGAAAGATACCTATTAATAACAACAGGCGTATAATGTAACGATCCTCTAGAGGTTCGTTACAGGATTGCAAAAGTCCGTACGAATCGTCTCGATCGACGGCAGCAACTACTGACTTCCGAGTGGAATCTTTCTTTAGAAGTATGTTGAGAGTTGTGGAGACTAGGGATGCCCTTTCATTCTTCTCTTCGATATGTTGAGGACGAAGAGGCTTCTTCTTCTCTGCTCCCTTATTCTCGTTCCGGGATCGGTACCATTAAACGCCATCCTATGATATTGAACGGAGATGGATGTTTAGTCTCTTTTCCCCTTTTTCAATCGCTTAGGAAATGTAATAAGAGGATTTATGACGTCACAGGGAGCGACAATGACGCTGATCGCCCCATGTTGGCCTTCAGGATCCTGGATTCATAGAGGTCACGTCCTTCCTAGTTCACTTTTCAAGGACCTTTTCCGAAAGAGTCGGTCTACTCTAACTTGAAAGGTACCTATAACCTCTCCGCTCTGAGTCTGACTACGTTCAGACTATCGAGATGTTGACAGGAATAAGATTACCGTCATCCCTTTCCGTCTGAAGAGTGGGATAAGCTGGCAGTCACAACTATTAAAGAATACGCAAATATGTTGTTGACGGCCTTTGGGCTTAGAGATTTGCTTCTGTCAAACAACAAAGTCCTTCACGATCTTTGAGTTCTGTGGAATCTCGAAACTCGCTCACCATCTACTTTTTGTCTCACCTGTTTTCTCGGTGTCAGACACTCGTGCGATATCAGGCGACATATAGTAGCCCTGAGTTTCTTATTGACGAAGTCGGTTGCGTTTATACACCCCCGATGATCGTGTAACATGAAGGACCTAGGTTGGACTGTCAGGCATTCTTCCTTCGGGACTGAATCGGCCTTTTTGCCTCCTCGCTCCTTTCTCCTGGCACCAGAAGCTCGAGTCAGGAGTTGATTCGCTGACGACGTTGGGTTGCGTTGATACACCCCTCAAAGTTTGCTTAGATTGAATCGCCCAGGCAGTCCAGACACTCATCCTTCAGCGAAGAATAGTGCCTTATGGTCTTCAGGGTACAGCCTTGCTGTCCTTGATTCGTCTGACTGGTCAACTGGTCGGTCACCTGACTTTAGTACAGACGGACTTACTGTGCATGTCCAGATCGAAGCTTTCAATATGGAACTTAGACGTAGTCTGAAGTTCTTGATGTCAAAGCATTTGAACCTCTCCTACCTGTTAACTTCTTGCATGTGATCAGGAAGGCCTTCTTCTAACCACCCTAGATACGACAAAGAGGGTTAGTGAGATTTTAAGCCATCGTCACAAGTTTTGGCTTTAGAGAACACAAAGCGGTGTGCTCTCTAAGCCTTCCGTTGTGGCCTAAGAATGGAAACCCGTTTTGTCCTTGGGCCAGGCGCTTGGAAGCAAGGATGGCACAAGTTAGTGGGCAGGAGCCAGAGAGAGTCCTGTGCCCTGTCGGGTCTCTCAAGTTTTATCTACATAAAACTCAAGAAAGTCGAAGTCATTCGGGCAATCTGCAGTGTTCCGAAAAAGACCAGACTTGCCCATATCGAAGAACACCCTGGCTTTAGTGTTAAGGAGTTCTTTCAAAAATGCTCCTTCATTGTGTTTGCACAAAGATTTGAAATCATTTTATCTGAATGCTCACGAGGTGAGGGCGCGGCCTCGGAAGCATTTCAACAGAGCATGGCACTCAGCAACATCCTGAGTACCATGTTTGTTCCGACACGGCATACAAACCTTCGGTCCTTTTACAATAGGAAGGTACTAGCGGCAGCTGGATAGGTCGTAAGCTTTCGAACAAGGGGTTCGGTAGTTAACTGCTTGTCCGACAGGCGCGCGCGCGCGACTGGGAGGTAAACAAATCACTTTTGCTTTCGGCCTCACAGCGAGTGGACGTGTGTGTTCAACGCTCTCTGCCCGCTTCTCGTCGTTTGCTTTCCCTTGGGTGTATGGTTGTGTTTGTGTTGAGTAATCATTGTAAGTACAATCATTCCCTTTCTTTTTTCATCAATTGTGAAATTAAGCTGATCAATTATGGAGTCTCCACGCCCCCGTTTACCCTCCGGAGTTGTTTGCCCGGGTTACCGTAAAGGGCGTTAAAATGCGGTAAGTTCCGCCTTTCCTTCCAGAAATTGATCCCCAATTTTGCTTTTCGGCGCTCGGTGTCGGGGCCGCGAATGTACCCGAGCCGAGCCCTGTGAAGTTTGTATGTCTTGGTCGGAGGCGCAGTGGGGCTTGTACGAAGGTAGGAAGAAGCGAAGGCCTGCAAAGGAGTCGTCGGAAAGCTCTCCCGCGACTCCTTTGGTTACGGACACTTCGTCTTCTTTCCTGCCGCCCGCTCATCTCCCACGTTTGGCGCCTTCCCCTTCGGGGGGGGTTTCTAGGTCCTTCTCCTCACCCGATCTGTCGAGTGTGGAGGAGGGCGCGAGATACCCCGACGTTGAGTTGTATTCTGGGTCCTCTATCCGTTCATCTACATCGCACGGACGGGTAGAGGATCCTGCTAATCACCCGACCTTTGCTTCCTCAGGTGCTGTTGCCGCGAAGGACGACCTCGGACAGGTGTGGGCATCGTTGGGTCTGCAGGGCGTGCCGAGTGTCCAGGGGCTGCTCTACCATCTCGCTGGCTCTGTGGCGGTCACGCATGCTACGGTGACGACCACTACCACGACCCTGTCAACTCCTGGCTATGCTTCACCTCCTCACCTGGTGTACACCCCGCACGCGGTCTCTGTTACACCAACTACATCGGTGCAGGGGCCAATCGCCGTACCACGGGGGAGTGTGATGCCGCCGCCTGGGTTTGCCGTGCTGCCTCGACCGGACTTCGTGTGCCCGAAGAGCTCGCCCCTGGACCTCCCACCAGTACCTAGGATGTCTGGTCCGCTGGGGTCCGTCCAAACCTGGTCTGCTGCCTGTACAGCCTGCCGTACCTGCCCAGCCGCTGTTTACGGACGTGATTGTTGCCGACCACTGCTGCCGTTCCTGTATCTGTTCCTGCCGTCTCCACTGCTGTTCCTGTGATGCCTGCACCTGCTGACGTTGTTCCTGTTCGTGGCGCCGCTGCTCCCGATGCCGATCTGTTCGGACAGGTGCGTCTGGGCCCTGTTGCTTCGGCAACAGCAGCCCCGGCTCCGCCCTGGATGACAGATCTGACATCGGTCCTGAGGAAGCTGACGAAGAAGAAGAGGAAGAGGAGGAAGGTGTCGTCGTCGTCTTCATCGTCATCTTCATCGTCTTCTTCGTCGTCGTCGTCGTCTGCCGTCTCTCCCCCTTCATCTTCTAAGGCTCCACAGCCTAAGAAGAAGAAGGTCGCCTCCTCCCCCCCTAAGAAGTCTCTTCGGGAGCTTCTAAGGCCCGTCTCGCTCCGGTGAGACGGGGGGTTCTTCCGCTGGTCACCCTGCTCCTTCGGGGGCAGGACCCGTCTCTTCTTCCGCAAGGAAGAAGACTACAGGGACAAGAGGGGTGCCGGCTAACACCGGCACTTCCTCGCCTGCTGTTAGTGGTTCGACCACGGCAGCAGGATCCGTCTCGGCCTCTCGTTCGCGAGAGGTACCGAGTGTACGGTCGCCTACCAGCGACCGTGCAGCTAGGAACCAGACCTCTGAGCCAGCTCAGCGTCAGGTTCACGGCACGGAGCGGAAGACTGGTGACAGCCGCTCATGCGACTCTCACCAGACCAGCTCTCGCTCTCGCGGCGACCAGCTGGCTACCCGGGCTGACGTGACGGTCCACGACTGGCCACGGGCTGAGGCTGGGAAGAGGTCCCCCCGTTCGCCGGCACCAGCCACGGCTGGTACCAGCGACGTGACGCGCCGTGAGGATACGCACCGGTCTCACCGTGACAGCGGAGCTCGTCGGTCGCCTGACCGTCACTCTCTCAGAGAGCGATCGGGTACGGCCACCAGCACCAGCTCTTCTGACACGCGAGACCGGGGCCGCTGTGCTCAGTCCAGCCGTTCTCCACAGCGAGACGGCTCGACCAGGCCTGCAGCTCGATCGCCACCGCGGGTTGACGATCGCCTGCAGTCCTCCAAGCCCACTGGTTCTGCCAGCGAGCGAGGAGGGAGCGTCAGGTCTGCCTCTCCCATACCTTCAACCTCCTCGGGTTACACCGGGAGGAGCGAGGTATTGAGGAGTGATCGTGAGGGGTGCGCCCCTCAGGATCCCACCACGACGTCCTACGTACCAGGCACGGTTCTCGGACCGGCCAGGTCGTATGCACAAGTGGCTGGAGGAGACCGAGAGGGGTCTGTCGCTGTTCCCCCCTCGAGGGGGGAGGGTCTCGGGAGCTGCTCCTGTTCGAGGGACTGGATGGTCCTACTCCGCAGGGATGCAGTCACTCCTGAGATTCAGAGGAACTTTGCCGAGGTAATTGCGGCTGATTCGTCAGCACAACGACCTTGGGGAAGGATCGCCGCTCCCACCATCCGAGCCCACGTCCCGGCTCGAGTCGTTCTTGGGGCCCGAAGAAGAGGGAACCCAGACCGACGGTGGGTTTGCCGCGTTCTGAGCTTGCCGACTCAGTGCTGGACCAGGTAGAATCTCTTGTCTCCGGGCAAGACGGTTCTCTCAAGTCTGGCAGGTCGAGCAAGCTGCTTCCACCTCTCTGCTGCGACAGCGGCGTTTTTTACGTGCCATCTGAGGACCCGATGCCGCCCAAACAGGTGAACCCTGGAGTTAGCCAGGCTAACGCCGGGTGTGTCTCTGCAGCAGCTCCTGTCCGAGAACCTATGGTTCTCGCAGCAAGAGGCACTCGGCCTGGAAATCCACTGCCATGGCACTTTCTTCCAGGCCGTCTCCTGGATAGATCTGTGGTCCCTCACAGTATCTAAGGTCGCAGCCAACTCCGGGGAATTTCTCCCGAAGATGACTCGGCTTTAGGAGACTTTGCCAGTCTGGGGGAAGAGCCATCTCCTTCCTTGCCCACCAGACGGTAAACCTGTGGGCCAACCTGGTTCTCCGACGTAGGGACGCTGTCCTTACTCAGTTTCCAGGGCGGCTGGGCGTGAAAGCGGCATTGGGGACTTCCCGCAAACGGAAACCTTTACTGGAGTTCCACGTTCCTCTCTTCCCAGGAGAGATGGTGGACGCTGCGGTGGACAGACTGCGCACTGACGACAGTGACCGTCTGGTACACCAGGCAGTTTCGAAGGCTTCTGGCAGCTCGAACTGCGGCCAAGCCAAAGAGCTCGGCTAGCGCTTCCACGGTGGCTAAGACGGTAGTCGCGTCGAAGCCCCGTGGAAAGACTCTGTCTTCTTCGACTTGTGCAAAGGGGAGCCGTAACCAGCCCTCCTCCCAGCCTCCTTCTCCCGAGGAGGCTCTGGGAAGAAGTCGAAGAAAGGGGGGAAACGCTAGGGACGGCGTTCCCCCTCACCTGCTGCGGAAATGGGGGGGTGCCTGGCCAGCCATTGGGCAACTTGGCAGCGCTACGGCGCCGAGACCTGGATTGTAGATGTCCTTCGGGAGGGATATCTATTACCCTTTGAATCTCGGCCACCCCTCACCTCCAACCCGGTCCAACAGCAGTCGTACGTTCCAGGGTCATCGAAGGACGTAGCATTGAGACAGGAGATCAAGACCATGCTGAGCAAGAGAGCTGTAGAAATCGTCACGGATCAGTCACCGGGCTTTTACAGTCGACTCTTCCTGGTTGGAAAAGTCTACGGGAGGCTGGCGCCCGGTGATAGATCTCTCTCCCCTGAATCGGTTTGTTCGCCAGACCCGGTTCACGATGGAGACGGCACGTTCCGTGCTCGACTCCATCAGGGAGAACGATTTCATGCTTTCAGTGGACTTGAAGGATGCGTATTTCCAAATACCCATTCATCAGTCCTCCAGAAAGTACCTCCGCTCATCCTCGACGGGACGGTGTACCAATTCAAGGCACTTTGTTTCGGTCTCTCAACCGCCCCCACAGGTGTTCACTCTGGTGTCTGCTTGGGCCCATTCGCACGGGATACGTCTGATGAGGTATCTCGACGATTGGTTAGTCCTGGCGAGCTCCCGCTCGCAGTTGCTACAGGACAGGGATCGACTACTCAAGTTCTGTCGCGATCTGGGGATCGTTGTGAACTTCGAGAAGTCCGATCTCAAGCCCAAGCAGAGGATGAAGTACCTGGGTATGCTGATCGACACGGTAGCAGGGCGTCTTCCCCGCAGACTCGCGGATCAGCATTTCAGGGTGAGGCAGCCAACCATTTTTCCTGTCTCGGCAGAACAGGTAGCTCAGCGATGGCAAGTCGTGATCGGACACCTGTCGTCACTCGAGAAGTTAGTCCCTCACGGGCGTCTTCACCTGCGGTCTCTTCAGTGGAGACTAAAGGAGAGTTGGTCACAGGCGACGGATCCCCCAAGCTTTCCAGTGTCACTGACACCGGAGGTGAGGCAGGACCTAGCCTGGTGGCTGGACGACAGGAACCTCTTAAGAGGACAACCTCTTCGCCTATGCCTTTCCCCCGTTCAGCCTGATTCGCAAGGTGATCAGTCGAGCACTGGTCACCCCGAATCTCAGGATGATCCTGGTGGCTCCCAATGGCCACAGGCCATTTGGTATCCGGACCTGCTGGCTCTTCTCGCAGGAGAACCGAGAGAGATTCCCCCTTGGCACAACCTTCTCGCCCAGCCACACGTCGAGCATGGCACCTACCACCGAAGCAGTCCAGTCCCTACGACTTCACGGCTGGCTGTTATCCACCATCTCTTGCGAACGAGAGGCTTTTCTCGTAGCGCAGCAACAGAGATGGCTGAAACGTCCGTCAGTCCTCTGCAGCTGTGTACCAGGGGAAGTGGGCCGTCTTCTGTGGTTGGTGTGTCGTAGACGGGGTCCTATCTCCTCTCAGAGCCACTCTTCAGCAGGTAGCGGATTTCCTCGTGTTTCTTCGCCGAGAAGAAGTCCTCTCAGTCCCACAGTCAAAGGATACAGAGCCGCCCTGGCTCTCGTCCTGAAACTGAGGGGATTGGACATCTCGAACTCGTTCGAGATCTCCTTGCTTTATGAGGAGCTTCGAAAGGTCTTGCCCACCCAGGGAACTCAGGCCCCCTGCGTGGGATGTGACTCTCGTCCTTAGGAGTTTGACTCGAACACCCTTCGAGCCACTCCGAGAGTCGTCAGACAGGGATCTGACCTCAAGACCCTCTTCTTGCTGGCCCTGGCATCGGCGAAGAGAGTAGGGGAACTTCATGGTCTTTCCTATGATGTACGACACTCCAGGGGATGGGGATCTGTGAGCTCGATTTCGTCCCGAACTTCGTTGCGAAGACTCAGAAACCGTCGGTCCCTGACGACAGGTTCGAGTCTTTCACGATTCCCTCCCTAATGGACTTCACCGATAATGATGCGGATGAGATGCTGCTTTGTCCTGTGAGGGCGCTACGGCGCTATCTGAAGAAAACTCGACACCTCAGGCCTGAGTGTCGACGCCTCTTCGTTAGCACCGGGGTAACCAAGAAAGGAAAGAAGTATCCAAGAACACTCTTTCATTCTGGCTGCGTGAGGTCATCAGGAGGGCGTATGAGGCTGATGGTAGTGACGACATCCGTACGTCCCGTCCGAGAGCTCACGAAGTCAGAAGTATTGGCCCCTCGTTGGCGTTTGTTTCGTAAGAACTTCTCCGTGGCGCAGGTCCTGAAGGCAGGTGTCTGGTCTACCAGACTACCTTCACCTCCTTCTACCTTCGGGATATTGCCCACAGGTCCTTGGATACCTTTTCCTTGGGACCCGTGGTGGCTGCTCAACAAGTTGTGTAGCTAACCCAGACCCTAGCAGGCTGAAACAGCATCGAGTCCTGGTGTGACTGTGTGGATGGATGTGTGAGTGAGTGAGTGACTGGCTCCCTCCCTCCATCTTTTTCCTACCTTCCTCTACCTGTGGGCAGAGGGCCACGGTCGTCACTACGCTGGATGAGGACGAGATGCAGGTGAGCTATATGACAGAGCCCCATCTATCCCTTTCACTAGGATAGCAGAATATCCACCACTTCCTCCTACAAGGGGGGGAAGTGGAGGCCTACAAGAGACAAACCCATGACTTTATATTTGCTCCTGTACAGGAACAAGTTCTTACATTGCTGGTACGAAGAGATACGCTTGCCTCTCTCTTAGTACTCGGTCCAGAGGTCTGACCATTGATCCTGCGGTGCACACCCCGATCAATCGGACAGAGGCTTGGATCCCTCCCTCGCTCTTACGACCAGGGAGACTTCCAAGGTTGGGCGAACACCAGTCTGTTCACAAAAGACTCAGATTCCTCCCACCAAGAAGTGAGTCTTCCTATTGTAAAAGGACCGAAGGTTTGTATGCCGTGTCGGAACAAATGACAATTTGTCCAAAATTGCATTTTTCCTAACTATACAAACCTGAGGTCCTTTTACACAGGGTCCCACCTCATGCCACCCCTCACTCTGCAGTTTTTGCTTGGGCCAAAAGCAAAAGTGATTTGTTTACCTCCCAGTCGCGCGCGCGCGCGCCTGTCGGACAAGCAGTTAACTACCGAACCCCTTGTTCGAAAGCTTACGACCTATCCAGCTGCCGCTAGTACCTTCCTATTGTAAAAGGACCTCAGGTTTGTATAGTTAGGAAAAATGCAATTTTGGACAAATTGTCATTTTAGCGAAGCAACTCTGTGTTCACTTTACACTCCCTGCAAGATGTGAAGATGGCATATGAGATCTGCTGCTCGCTAGGGCCATACGTGTCTGCAGACACAATCTTGGGGGCAAGAAGTACCACTCATCCTATCCTGTAGAAAATGGTTAGGAAGAGCTCTTAATTTAGTTGTTGAGTCGCCGACAACGGCGACTTCTTAACTCTTAAGCCTTAGTTAAAACACCTTAACTTTGGCTAGGTTGGTCAGGTGGTGATATATAATATATATTGTATATTATTTATGTTACTTCTTAGCCCTCATGGTATGGTCAATATGGTCTAGTCACGTCGTGGTCTCGCCCCTGTTGACAGATCATCTGGAGTGCACCAGCTATATAGGTCTCTACCTCGCTGGCAACTCTAGTAGCACAAGCAGACTTACGTGGCAGTAACCACGAAGCCAGCTATGCTAATAGGTGGAACCAAGATGTAAATCATCTGCATGCATTTGTTTCCCAAAATCCTTCTATTCTGTCCCTTCCCACCTCCAACGGTGGGATTCAGCTATATATATATCTGACAGGTAAGTTTCATGAACAAAATGATATTGTTATGATACAATAAAGTTTGTTCATACTTACCTGGCAGATATATATAATCAAGTACCCACCCACCTCCCCTCAGGGGACAGTGGAAATAAAAATTATGAATAGAAAATGGGAATGGTTCCTGATACCCGCCTCCCAACGGCGGGAATGGGTACTAACCACCTGGCCGACCACTGCGTGTGTCGGAAGTTTTTAAAATTGTCGGATTTCAGAAAATACAGCTATATATATATCTGCCAGGTAAGTATGAACAAACTTTATTGTATCATAACAATATCATTTTCCGACAAATTGTTATTTTGTAACCCTCCTTGGTAAAGTGTTTTCTCCAGACAGTAACTAGAATTTATGGTAATTGTTATTAAGATACCTGGGAATCTCGCTGAATGCTCGAATTCCTTGGAATTTCTGGCATTCTCAGAGTGTTATGGTTTTTCTGTAATTTCCAAACACTTGGTCGAGACAGACATTCCCGGTAACTATTGTTACGAAAATCAGGAGTCTCGCTAAGCCTTTAAATTCCTTGGAATTGCTAGCGTTCGCAGAGTGATTTGGTTTTTTGAGATTTCCAAACACTCGGGCAATGGGCATTCCCGATGATTATTACAATAATCGGTAGTCTCGCTGAGCGCCTGTATCCATTGGGTTTGTTGGCGCAAGCGGAGTGCTCGTCTTTATCATATTGCTGAGTACCAGGGCGAGACAAGGCTCGTCCGATTATTGTCATAAAAGAGTCGGGTTTTTCTCGCCGAGCGTGGAAATTCTTTTGCATTCTAATGCTCGCCAAGTGCTCACCAATTCGAGAGCTTGGATGGCAAGACGAGTCTTTCCCAGTACAGATGAGTCCGCTCCTCAGTCTGGTTTGGAGTTACGTAGAGCTTGGAACTGCATGCAACACCTTCTGGGTGAATGGTCAGGTATTGTCCTCGTGTATTGGACCTTAGGGTCCAAACAAGTAGGACAGCAGACACAGAATCCTTCTTATTCTTCTTCTTGGAGCTTTGGCCTCAAAGGAGAACAGTTAATTGGGAAGAGGTGATAGTTCTTCATTGACGATTACCACTCGTAATTATGTAGTGGTGCTTTGCTCAGCTCAATCGGCTTGGCTCGGCTCAGCTCAACCAGACAGCTCTGCCGATCTGAGTGCTCGGCGCTAACGGACTCTCTGTTCTTGATTGGTACAGTTCCTTGCCATGACATAGCACCCTCCCTTCCCGTGTTACAGTGGGCTTTCACAAGATCACTGTCTTTCGTCTTTGTTATCTGACGCCTCCTAACCTTCCTCTTCAAAGGGTTCAACGTCATAAGAAGAGGAAGGTATTCTCCACCCCTTAAGAAGCTTTGAGACTTCTAAGGGTCTGCATCCTTTCCATAGAGAGGAAGTAATTGGCCGTCTCTTCAGCTCACCTGCTCCTTCCAGGGTGGGAACCTGGACACTATCCACAAAATTAGTGTCTCGGGAGCCCCAGGAGTTTGAACCCAGGATCGTTCTCCTGTCTGGTGCCAAGGGCGCTGCTCATGGAACCGGGACTGCGTCGGGTATACCCGTGCATAGGTCTCCGAGTGTACAACATCCAAGGGGATGAAAGGTAGTCTTCTCTTCATCACAATAGTGGTGCAGGATGAGAGAAGGGACCGAGCCGCTTTGGTGTCTCAGTACCACCTGTGAAAGCCAGGAGTGGCTGTTCTTCAGGCGCCAATATCAATGTTGCTATCCCTCGGGACAGACAAGGCATCTGAAGGATATAGGAGGAGGTCCTCTGTGTAGTCCTCTTCGTGAGGTTCAATCACGGAGAAGATAGATGCATAGCAAGACGTGGCAAGTTCTCGCCAGCTTTTACCTGCATTTAATTCCAGTCAACTGTTGCTCATGTTCACGCAAACGAAACAATTGTAAGAAATGAATGATTCATTTAACAGAGTGAAAACTTCGCAAGTTCAGGGAAGAGCGGGCATGAACAATCAATCCTCCTCTCTTTTTTCCCTCTACTTCTTGGTTGTACCGGAATGAACAAGGTAATCAGAGGAATTCTATGGAATCTACACCTCAAAGTTCAAACCTAAGAGACTTATGTTTTTGGGTCAAACGTAGGATCTTACCGAACATACGCCATTCTGTTCAGGATGGATAGCACTGAGAGGGTTGAACGCTTCTCCAGTGCTACTGTTTTGGGAACCAGCAGTTCGGCTTGAACTAGTTGTCTTCGGTATCCTGTTATCACCGTAGAAGTCTCCCTTTGGGAAAACTTCACCTTCGCTCTCTTCATTACAGAATGAAGGAGGTCTTCTTCCAGTCATTATTCTTGTCCCTCGAATGAAGAAGAATTAGGTTGGAGTGGAGTGCGATTTACAGGAACCTACAAATATACTAGCATATTTCCCTCGCGACATGCTTCTGTTATCAGTTGCATTGTCCGAGTAGTAGGCACATAACTGTTAAGTTAATTCTTCTGGTATGTGACCGAGACAAATAGTATCTTCTCTTAATAAGCCTGAAACTCAGGACAGCCTTTTGGGTCTCCCAAGAAATACCAGTATTGATTGAGATAACTAGTGGTATTGTTTCCCAACAACACCACAGCATTTGCATTATCACCGAACAAGAGAGTTTTTTCCCTCCCATTTTGGTTGAAATGTAGATGCTTGAATGTATTTTTTTTGTGCTCGATGGTTCTAGCCGAACGCATTCCTTCATGGAATGCACTACCAGGCAACTCGGTATGACAAGTTGAGCAAGTGGTATAGGGCTCTGTCTCAGTACTACTCGCTCCGAGATTCTTTTTGGTTTGGTATTGTTTCTCCTCTGTTGAGGATTAACTACCAATTCGAAGCTCTCTGCCCGGCAATCACAGACTTAGGTCTTTGGTTGGATCGGAATTCTCTCATAATGCCCATCTCTCCTGCACCACATTTACTGTTGTGAGAAATTTCAGACAGAGATATATCTCATTCAACTTATCATCTTTCAGTTTACCCTACTGTATAACAGAAGTCTGTAGCCTAGTCTTCTGTTCCATCGCACCTGCCACATGGGCTGCTGTGATGACGCAGAATGATTTTATTCAGACAATTCAAGTTTTTTCTTGTAATATACATTTTCTAATTCATAGGGTGTTCAATTATTCTTTGTTCACCCCGAATTGTAAATGAATAACGGAAGACTTCGCATGTTCCCTGCCTGACTAGCTCTGCTTCCAAAGAAAATAGAAACTTCCTCCCTGATCCAACCCACAAGAGGCAGTTCTTCAGGCAGTACAATCCCTGTGTTTTCATTACTGAAAGACTCCGCTTTTATTGCAAACTTCGACTTTCTTGCCAAGCAGCAATGAAATAGCGGATTAACTTTTTCAGGCATCTGTAAAACAACAGGGATTAAAGCCATCTTCACTGGTTGGTGTCATCAACGGAACTTTTTCTATGATCAGAGTCTCGAGTTTACTTCTCTCAATTCAACTGTGAAGACGTAGGTCCACATTCACCTTAGTCATTCACTAGTAGGCAGTCCCTGGGGTACGACGGGGATTCCGTTCTTGAGACGCGTCGTAACCCGAAAATCATCATAAGCCAGAACGACGTCGGAAGAATGTATGAAAATAATAAAAAAAGTTATAAAGACTTACTTGTAATCCTTTGGGTACACTACATGTAGTTTCTTGACGTTTTATGTACAATCTGGAGTTGTTTTCATCCAAAAAATGGTAGTTCTGGAATGTAAAAGTACACAATTAGTACAAAATACTACACAAAGTCCTGAATGCAATATGTAAAGTAGAGTTTATCATGAGGAAAAGTGTATCTATGTATAATTCCTTACTTTTAGTTTAAAGTTGTTGTGCTATGTAACCCTGGACAATGTTTTTTTGTGGCCTCATAGCCTTCATCATTCACAGGTTCTGGGATTCTGGAATGTAAAAAAAATTATATTAATATTGTAGTCCTGTATGCAATAAAGTATACTGTTACAGTAGTAAATATACCATACTGTAGTTTATAAGATATAACACTTATAAAACATAGGAATTCCTTTCATACTTACCAACTTTTAGGGAGTCTCAAAGCTGTTAGCTAGGTTGTGGGAGATGGAGATGTGCATGTGTAGGGAGCCTGCAATGATAAGGATAATTACAGGGTACTCTGTGTATGTACAATAATAGAAGTTCTATATTATTTCAGGTATATTTCAGAAAGCTATGTTCAGTACTACGGTAAAAACAAAAAAAGATGAATTCTATACCTAATTTCAGTGTGCTTTTTACAGATGACAGGCTAGGATGAAGGAGCTTGAGAAGGTGATGGGCAGCCTGGAATGATAATGAATATTAAAGGACATTATGTAACCACTTCAGTATAAAATGTACTGTTACATAATTAAAAATTTATAACATTAAAAACAGTTGAGAATTCTTTACCTTTAGTGAAATGAAAAGATGTAGGCTATGTAACATGAAGAAGTAGTTATGTACAGTAGAGGTCAGGTTTATGTATGTTACAAGGTGCATGTCAGTCTGGAATGATAATGTACATATGATTAGTAAAGTTACATTTACTAAATATACTAATGTACAGTATTACATGTGTAACAAAATGAATAACAATTCATAAAACAAAAGTTTCCTTACCAAATTCTAGTGGTTGGCTTGTTTACTGTGATGGGCATATGGTATGTGTAGATGAGAATGGCTGGGTTATGGTGTGGAATCTGCAGGTGCTTGGCAGTTTGGAATGATAAAAAATAAAAATGATTGAGCATGCATGGAGGTATTATTAAATAATGCACAAAGTAGGTAGTATTATTTACTGTTTGACATATGTACAATTTAAAAAATGAAGAATTCCTTTACCTGATGGAGTTGGAGAGGTGATATCAACTGTTTTGGGCTCTGAGAAGGATAAATCTAGATCTGGAAAGAATGATAGGGTACATGATAAGGTGGTTGTACTTGTGTATATACACTTTTTATATAATTTCTACTAGGAATTTATAAAACATTTAAAAAAAATTTTAAGGGTCATCTGGGTCACCATTATTATCAAAGGGTACTGGAATGATACATAAAGAAAAATAGGTTATGCAACATCAAACAAATAAATACATAGTATGCAACAATGTACAAACAATTTACAACATGAAAATGAGAAAAATGAAATTCCTTACCTATTGGAGGTGGATGGGCTGCTATGGAGGGTTAATGTACAGGGGGGGGGGGGGGGGGGGGGGATCTGGATTGGGCATTACTTCTGCACTAAAATACAAATTATGAAAATTAATGAAGTTACAATACAGTCACAGTTCTATTAAAAAATTAACACATTTTACATTACAGTATGTAAACAAAATAATTAAAATTCCTTACCAGGACTAGGAGTGGGAGGTGGTGCTGGAGACTTCTTGAAGAATGTGTCAAGCTTAGACTGCACACTTTTCTTCATCTGCTTCCCCTTCAATGTTTCTTTATACAAAGTTACCAAATCCAGAATCCCTCTCCAAATCCTGTCAAAATGTTATTGTTATAATACAATTAAGTTTGTTCATACTTACCTGGCAGATATATATATAGCTGTATTTTCTGAAGTCCGACAGAATTTAAAAATTCGCGGCACACGCAGTGGGCGGCCAGGTGGTAGTACCCATTCCCGCCGCTGGGAGGCGGATATCAGGAACTATTCCCATTTTCTATTCATATTTTATCAGTGCCACTGTCTCCTGAGGGGAGGTGGGTGGGCATTTTAATATATATCTGCCAGGTAAGTATGAACAAACTTAATTGTATTATAACAATAACATTTTGTTCATGAACTTACCTGACAGATATATATATAGCTGAATCCCACCTTCGGATGGTGGGAAGAGACAGAATAGGATTTTTGGGAAACTAAATTAAGTAGATGATATACATCTTGGTTCCTGACCTGTTAGCATAGCCGACTTCGTGATTACTGTCACCAAAGTCTGCTTCTGCGTTACTAGAGTTGCCAGCGAGGTAGAGACCTGTAATGCTGGTGCGCTCTAGATGATCTGTCAACGGGGGCGTGACCACAATGTGACTAGACCATATGACCATACTTTTGAGGGCACCGAAGCTAAAACCACCACCTGACCTAACCTATCAAAGTTAGTTCCATAACTTCTAGCTAAAGAAAAGGAACGCGCCTCAAGCGACCAAACCCTTCAAAGTTAAAAGCACACCTATCCCTTTTCTATAGGATAGGATTCGTGTTGCTTCTTGCACCCAATAATATATCTACGGATATGTATGGTCCTAGCGACTTACGGATCTGAAATGTCGTCTTCACATCCCGTCGGGAGTGTGAAGCGAACACAGAGTTACTTCGCTAAAGCGTGGCACTCAGGATGTTACTGAGTGTCCTGCTCTGTTGAAATGCTTCCGAGGCCGCGCCCTCACCTCTTGAGCATTCATATTAAGAAAAAATCTCAAATCTTTATGCAAACATAATGAATGAGACCTCTTAAAAGAACTCCTTGGCTATAATGCCAGGGTGTTCTTGGACATGAACCAGTCTGGTCTTTTACGGAACACCGCAGATTGTCGGGAGTGTGAAGCGAACCCAGAGTTGCTTCGCAAAAGCGTGGCACTCAGGATGTTACTGAGTGTCATGCTCTGTTGAAATGCTTCCGAGGCCGCGCCCTCACCTCTTGAGCATTGATATTAAGAAAAAATCTCAAATCTTTATGCAAACATAATGAATGAGACCTCTTAAAAGAACTCCTTGGCTATCATGCCAGGGTGTTCTTGGACATGAACTAGTCTGGTCTTTTTACGGAACACCGCAGATTGTCTGTTGACCTTGACTTTCTATGTTTTATCAAGATAAAACTTGAGAGACCCTACAGGGCACAGGACTCTCTAATGCCCTTGCCCAATAATTTGTGCCATACCCTTGGTCTCCAAGCCTTCGGGTGTCAATGGTCAGACAGGTTTTCGTTCTTATCAAGAACGGAAGGCTTAGCGGACAGACCGCATTATGTCCTTTAAAGCCAAAACCTCTGATGATGGCTAAAACCTCACTAACCCTCCTTGCCGTGGCTAGAGCGGTTAGAATATTAGCCTTTCTGGTCACGCGTATTAAGTTCGCAGAAAGGATAGGTTCGAATGCTTTTGGCATCAGAAACTCAGACTACGTCTAAGTTCCATGCCGGAACCTTTGATCCAGAGAATACAAGATCTCCACAGGACCTCAAAGATCGTGAAGCTTTGTTGTTTGACAGAACCGAATCTCTGAGCCTAGAGGCCGTCAACAACATATTTGCATATTCTACAACAGTTAGGACTTCTATCTTATCTCATACTTCATACGGAAAGATAGAACCATAACGAAATTCACAGAGGAGGTCCGAGGCCTGGAGGAACAGTCATTTCCCTTCACTATCTCCAGAAACGGCCCCCTCCGATTGAAAACTGAAAATAGGCAGCACTGCTTTGCCTTGGCCAAGAGACTGCCATTAATCTTGAAGATCTTATCGCTTCTCGATAGTCTGAACGTTTCAGACTCAGAGAGGAGAGATATTAGATACTTCACTAAGTGACGATGTTTGATTACACCGATTCTCTCGGGAAGGGTCTTTGGACAATTCTCTGAATTACCTGACCTCTGTGAATCCAAACCTCTAGAGGCCAACATGTGGCGACTAAGCTAATAATCTAGGATCATGAATAAGGGAAACAACTTAAGAGGAAGCTCGTCGTCTTTCAATATTACGAAAAACTTAACGAAAGGACTCCCTCAGTCTCTCCTCACTTTCGACATACTTCTAAGTGAGGATTACTCAGACGTCAGTAGTTGTTTGCCTTCGATCGAGAAGACCCCCACGGACGTGCACTAGATTAACGAACCTATTGAGGATCGTTACGTTCCGTGCCCAAGCCCATAACCAATTCTCTCTTCTCGAGCTATGAGAGAGCTGAGAAATTATCCGAGATGATTTGGCCACCTCGATCCCAACCTCACCCTTCGAGGAACTGGAAAGCCGACTAATTTGGCTTCCAATTCTTTCAGACAATGTGCCAGAACACATCTGTTCTCTGTTCGGATGTCTGGTCACCCTCTCGCTATCACCTGAGGTGATCCTCAAGCCGTTGAGAGAAAATTAGAATTACAAGATCTTTGATGTTATTCCAATTTCTTCGTGAGGAAAATTTGTAGAGGTCTGAATTGCTGTTTATTCAGGGAAAACAAGCTTCTCCAGCGAGGAAATGGTCCCAGCAAACTCATCCATTCCCTCACTCAGCCTGCTTCCTTCCCTAAATAAGGCTGCGCTTTTCATAAGCAGGAGAGCATTATTATAGTGCTATGCCGCGGTAGATTCGTACAGAATGTTACCGTGCGGTAAACCCGCACCTAACAAGTATAAGAGATATCTTGTTGAAATTTTCTAAGTAAAACGGCAGGTATGATCATTCAAGATTACTAGAAATTTCCTCAACCCGAGGCTAAAATCCATGATTGTAGGGCAAAGAGACGGTTTATTAAGCCATTCCCGCATGACACCGAGCTAGCCGGTACTGCGTAGATCACAGTAACAGCAGCCTTGATCATCGTCTCGCACTATATGCCTGAGTTGCCAGCTACTCCTTTTACGAAGGGATAGGTATGAAATTATCGAGCCAAAGGAAACTCTCAAGCAGGCATATTTAAACGAAACAAAATTCGCTAAATACAGAAGCTGAGTTGATGTTGCAGTTCAATTAGAATACTTCTCGTCTAAGTCGCAATCCGTAGAATAACTAGGATATGCGCCTACCCCTCGGACAATTGAACTGCTTAGTAGAATCATGTCGCGAGGTTAATATACGTAGTATATTTATAGTATTCTGAACAACGATCTCCATCCTAAATTTTTTCCTTAAAGAAAACAAAATAAGGATTGGAGATCGACCACCTTCGATCTCTATCAAAAAGAGTGAAGGAGAAGTCTTCCTCGAAGGAAAGCTTCAATGGAGAACAGAATACTATCTGCCTGAGTTGCCAGCTACTCTTTTTACGAAGGAATAGGTATGATATTATCGAGCAAAAGGAAACTCTCAAGCAGGCCTATTTAAACGAAACAGAATTCGCTAAATACAGAAGCTGAGTTGGTGTTGTCGTAACAATACCATTGAAGAGTTGTTCTTACTCCGAAAAAACTCTTGGAAGGTTTGAAGGGAGTGTCAAATAAATACATTAAAACAACAGTTCTTTCGGCTTCTATCCGCAGAGGTTAATACGATATGCGTATATGACTCGACCCATGCGTTAGCAAAATGACGCAAAGATAAACTACGTAAGTATTGTAGTAATTTGAACATCGAATTCTCTACTACATCTTTCCTGACGAGGAAGAGAGAAAGAAAGGAAAACGACTGTCCACGTTCGGTTCTGAAAATGAATGAGAGCTCTTCCGAAATTTGTTACTTATCCGCTTAAGCGATAAAATGTTATGAAGATCTTTGTGAATGAGAACTAACCCATTTACATGACAGAAAGTAATCCAGGAATTCGAGCATATAGTTTTCCCGATTCCCGCAGAAATCGAGGAAGGGGCAGGATTCCTGATTAGAGACTGGGCTTACGACAGGAAGGACCTTAATGTTCCCCTTCGGCAGCGCAATCCCGAAAGCAGACGAGGCGTTTTATGACACCGAAATCTGCTTACAGTTTTCCTGGAATTCATCAAGTGATGGATTCTATTGAACGCTCCCTTCGTAGAAAGCGAAGAAGACATCTGACGAGACCAAACTCCTTCCTCTACTTCGACGACGCCCTCTTGAAGAACGTTCTTGCAGGAATCCTGCGAACGTCTTGATGCGTAGGTACGCCTATCGTTCTGAAGACGTCCTGGCAAGTGCTCTACCGAGCGTCATGACGTGTAGGATGCCGAGCGTCTTCAAAAGCGTCCTCGCTAGCAGTCCTGGCGAGCGTCCTCGCTAGCGTTCCTGGCGAGCGTCTCGCTAGCGTCCTGGGCGAGAGTCCTCGCTAGCGTCCTGGCGAGCGTCCTCGCTAGCGTCCATGCCGAGCTTCCACCGAAGCGTCCTGGCGAATGTCCACAAAAGCGTCCTGCTGAGCGTCCTCAAAAGCGTGCTGGAAAGCGTCCTGCTGAGCGTCCTCAAAAGCTTCCTGCCGAGCGTCCTCAAAAGCGTCCTGGAAAGCGTCCAGCTACGAGAGTGTCTGAGCAGAGAACACCAAGTCTTCTGAACGACGTTTTCAGAGAGGAACTCGTTGAGCGCCTTGATGCATGCAAGGCCGCCAAGAGGCGTCCTGGCGAGCGACCTTGCCAACATCTCAATGTTATGACGAACCGCGTTTTGCGTATGACGTTGAATATTTTTAAGGACGTCCTCATGCGAGTCTCCATGGAGAGCCGCACGCTCCTCCTGAAGAGTGTGAAACACTAAAGGAAGACGTATGGCTTTTCGTCTTCCGCAAGGTGCTTGCCGAGCGTCCTGGAGAATGTCTCTACTTATAGGACGTCGAGCACCTGCAAAAGCTTCCTCACGTCTAAATTGCCCTTCTTATGCCGACCAGAGACATAAGTTGTTTGACTGTGCAAAGCAGCTTGCCGGCCGTCAAACTTATCAGCTTGCTTTATCGAAGTAAAGCGAACGTTACCATAAACGTATACGGAGCGCAATGAGGAGAGGAGACGAATACTGAGTTGCTCCTCCAAAAGGTGGAATCAAGAATGTCCTTGATTACCAAATTCTTTTGGAATGCTAGCGAGGTTGAAACAGCTCTAACTTCATGAGCGTTCACTCGCATGGATGGCTCAAATCAACTCTTCTGCAAGATGAATTGAACCTCCTTAATAATGTATAAGTGATATATACATGAACGGCGTTTCACTCGCCAGGAGGCTCAAATCAACTCTTCTGGCAAGATGAATGAGCCTCCTTTATAATGCCTTAAGCATGATGTATACATGAGCGGTCACTCGCAGGAGGCTCAAATCACTCTTCTGGCAAGATGAATGAGCCTCCTTAATAATGTATAAATGATATCATACATGAGCGTTCTCGCAGGAGGCTCAAATCACTCCTTCTGGCAAGATGAATGAGCCTCCTTAAATGTCCCCTTAGGAAAAGAGCCAGTGCATTCTTCTAAAAGGGCGAAAATGTGGTCTCTTTACTCTCTCATCCTCTCGTGACGAGAGAGAGGACGTGAAGCGTCCTCTTCTCTAAAGCTTCTTTAGGGGGCGCGAGTCCTTCCGAGAACTCCAACCCCTGTGTGGGGAGGACGCCTCGGAGGACGAGAAGCAATCTTTCAAGATTCGCAGCACGTGCACGATCTTTAGCAGCCTGGGAAGAGTCAACAGGTTCTGCCGAAGGGACGCCAGATCGGTGGGGAGCCCCCGTAACCCTCTTGCGGCTTTCGACATGCCCTCTCCCTGAGTCCTGGGAGTCCGACAGAGGTCCAGGCCTAGAGGCATTATGGGGCCGATCTGACGCCCCCTCCACAACAACAAGGTGGGGCACTACACATTCACAACAACTGGTTGGAGAGCGAGCACACTTTAGTCTAAAGATTACTTGATGTAATCCTTTAGCAGACACTTATTCTAGGCTCGTAAGCCATACCACAGGGTTAGGCAAAAAAAATCTACAGGAGGTTAGAAGGTTCATTATTTCTAATTCTGTTTACTGTGGAGGAAAACTCCTGATTCTAACACGCTCTAAAATGCGTAATTGAATCCTCCTTCTTCCGTAATCAGTCACACATTACACTAATTACCTTATGCAAAGAAAACATGTAAACGTCATATATACTAAGCGAGTGTCTACCGAAAGTTACGGTAGCCTCACCTTACCATGCAGACAACAAAGTCTGAAACTAGGCTAACTAGCTTCAGACATCAAATGCAATGAAAAAAAATTTACGATAGCGTATGCCTAGCCACAAATCCAAGTTAATAATCGAAAGAATAATTAGGATACTTAAGTGGCTAATGAAGTTTCAAAATCCTAGTCGGAGGTCTGTAAACAGTTTGTTTAACCGACCGGCGACAGAAAAAAATATGAATAGAAAATGGGAATAGTTCCTGATATCCGCCTCCCAGCGGCGGGAATGGGTACTACCACCTGGCCGCCCACTGCGTGTGCCGCGAATTTTTAAATTCTGTCGGACTTCAGAAAATACAGCTATATATATCTGTCAGGTAAGTTTCATGAACAAACCTAGCAATGTTAGGGTCTTCTCCATCAAAAGAAGCCAAAGCTCTCTCCAGATGAGTAAAACCCTCTGACAAGCCTTTGACAGTTAATGCCCTGGGTTTTGGCTCTTGTACCTCTAACTCCTCCTCAATCATCTGCTGCTCCAGCTCAATGAGGTCCTCTGATGACAACGCCTCTCCATGGGATGCCAGCAGCTCTGTGACATCCTCAGCTTCCAAATATAGTTTCAGCCTCTTGCTTAGCCCTATGATTTTCCTCGTCACAGTCTCGACATCTGCCTGGTCAAATCCTTCAAAACTGTGCACAAACAGCAGACACAGTTTCTTCCAGGCCCCATTTAAAGTGGTCGTCTTCACCTCATCCCAAGCACTTGCAATATTCCTGACTGCAACTGCGATGTTGTAGCCCTTCTAAAACTGCTTCAAAGTCAACTCCTTGTTATCTTTGATAGCCCTCAAAGCAGAGTGTATTGTCCTAAGGTAGTATGCCTTGAAGTTAGCCATTACTCCTTGGTCCATCGGCTGTATGAGTGATGTATTCAGTGGAAGGTACATTACCTTCACATTAGGGTGCATATTGCTAAAATTTGAAGGGTGACCAGGGTCATTGTCTAAGACAAGAAGAACCTTAAAAGGCGGACCCTTTGAGGACAAATACCGTTCCACTGCTGGTACGGAGTGGTCATTGAACCAATCTTTGAAGACCATCAAGGTAACCCAAACCTTTTTGTTAGACTTCCAAATGACAGGGAGTTGACTCTTGAAAATAGCCTTGAAAGCCATGGGATTCTCTGCCAAATACACTGCAAGGGCTCAAGTTTCAAGTCGCCGCTAGCATTGGCCCCAAAAAGTAAAGTCGGTCGCTCCTTACCATCTTTATGGCCAGGTGCTGACTTCTTGAAAAGGTACGTACGGTTGGGCATCCTCTTCCAAAATAAGCCAGTCTCATCTACATTAAATACTTGGTCAGCAGTGTAACCACCATCCCTGATTATTTCAGCCAAACCACCAGGAAAACTGTCTGCTGCTTCACTATCAGCACTAGCAGCTTCACATTGTGCAAATTTGCAAGAGCCTTAAAATGGTTAAACCAACCTCGACTTACAGAAAATTCTCCACTGGCACTGCCTTCTCCATGCTTCACTACTGCTGTATGCAGCTCTCTAGCCTTTTCCTGAATCACACTTAGGCTCACTGGAACATGTTGTTGATTCTGGTCTTCCAGCCAGATCATCAATAACTTCTCCATCTCAACCATGCTGTGGCTACGTTGCTTCACATTAATAACTGTTGCCTTCATTGGTGCAGCATCTTTAACATGTTTCAGAATATGTTCCTTGTCCTTTACTATGGTTACCACCATCATCCTGTTAAACCCCAAAGCACGACCTATCTAGGCGTTCGTCTCTCCCTTCTCAGAACGTTTAATGACATCGTACTTTACCTCCATGGTGATTACTCTCCTCTTCTTCGATGAACTATCATCAGATGAAGTACATACTCTGTTGTTTCGGAGCCATAGTAAAGGCAAGAAAAATGCAAAATATGCAACAACGTAGCAAGACACAGCCTAGCGAAACGAAGGCTACCACGTGAGTGAAGTGGCGTTGCTTGGCATTGTTACGCGCCCCAGCATCCTCGACCAAGCTAGGTCATCGTCCGGTCACATTACCTATGCAGTTAATAGTGTAAATTATATGACCCCTCTGCTCAGAAACTAGTTCCATGTATGAGGTGTGTTAAAAAGCATTGAAAAACGTCGTGACCTTTGAATTTGTGCTGTAATCTAACTGGAAACAGTTTTTTTATTATTACTGTAAACAAGAAATGATTTTTTAATATAATATGTGTTTTTTAAAACCATTGTAAACTTGTAACGTCGTAAGCTAGTACCTATTTGCTCGGAAACTAGTTCCGCGTATGAGGCGTCGTTATAAAGGATTGAAAAACGTTGTGACCTTTGAATTTTTGTTGTAATCTAACCAGAAACTTAGTTTTTTGTACATGCAACTTCCCCGGCAGATATATACTTAGCTTATGTCTCTGACGTCCGACAGAAATTCGAATTTCGCGGCACACGCTGCAGGTAGGTCAGGTGATCTACCCCCCTGCCGCTGGGTGGCAGGAATAGGAACCATTCCCGTTCTAGAACCAGATTTTCTCTGTCGCGGTAGTGTCAACATATGTTGTTGCTACCTCCTGACTTGATTTTCATTTTTCATCGCCATCAATCTTTTGGGCTGTCTTTTGCAGGGAAGTACTGGGTCTTTGGTTCGGCATACGCTTTTATTAACTTTTTAATGAATTTGGCTTCGAAAATTTCGAAGAATATATGACATGTAACTACCGAAATTTTCGGTAGACACTCACATGGTTTGCAAGAAAGGGAAATATTAATATTTATTCATTAATACGTGTAATAAGTGTTAGAATTGATTGAGGAAATATACTGACTTCCTACTTTAGGGAGTCAGTAAAGCATGTAACTAGATACGTTTCTTTTAAAAGTTTTTTGGATACTCGTACTAACGAGCAATTAGAGTATTAACAGTACTAGTAGTGTTGCATCCTCATCACCTTCTTACTTCGCAGAAACTTCAAATTCATAATTGCAATTTGAAGACAAGGATTGTGGCTCAAAATGCGAGCTATTAAAAGGTAAGAAGTGATTACTAGTGTTCCCCATTGCAGTGGAGGGTGCGTCTGATCGGCTCTGTCTCGCTCTCAGGCCTAGACCTCTTCCAAGCTCCCAAGCCCAGGGGAGAAGGAATGTCGAAAGCCGTAAGGAGGTTTCAGAGAATCCCCACCGGTCAGGCGTCCCTCGCAGGTTCTGTAGAGCATCCCAGAACTTGCCAAGGATAGCCATTGAAAAGGCATCCTTAAAAAAAGTGTGTCTCTTCATCTTACATCCGAAAAGACGAAGAATGTATATGTTTGGAGTTTGGATGATCTAGCGTGTTCTCTGAAAACTAAGAGAACACTGAGCAAGAGCCAGCCAGGAAGCCGCGTTCCAGCAAGCTAGCGTGAGCCACGTTCCAACAGCCAGCAGCGAGCCGCGTTCAAGAAACAGACTAGCGCGAGCCGCGTTCCTACAACCAAACGCGAGCCGCGTTCTAGCAACTGAGCGCGAGCCGCGTTCTAGAGAATTTTTCTTGGCGCAAGGCGCCTTCAAAGAGACGAAGCGCCAGCCTGGCGCAAATTGCGCCAGAAAAACAGACGGCTAGAGCAAGGGAGCCTTATAGTACAGTGGCAATCAGAACGATCCTTCCATTGAACGTTTCCGGGCAAGAGGCTCTTTCTAAAAGGGGTCTAGTAGGCGCTCGAAACTACCAGGGCGCACGGGACCTTCCACGCAAGCGGAACGTTCCAGGAGCGAGTCTCCTTTCTAGCGTGCGGAACATTCCAGGCTCGCGCGTAGAAACTATCCAGGCGCAAGGAGCAGGCGCCAGAATATTCCAAATCTTCTTATGAGAGAGGGGTCAGTCGCGAGGCTCCTCTTTGAGTTTTTAACTTGAGCAACTTTCCCCTGGCAAAGGTGCAAGATGTCGCACAGGCGGCCGTCGCTTTTGTCAGAAGGATTCTGATACTAAGAGAAGCCATTTTTTCATTATTCAGAAGACTCCTGTGTTTGGCAGTTCCTCTCAATGCGGACTCTCTCCTTCATTCATGCTCTTCCCTCGTTATGAAGAGGCAAGAGCTTTGGGAGTTTTTCTTATAAGAATCTCATCGACGTTTGGGTATGATGGCGGATAGGAAATATCTACTTCCTTCCTTAAACCCTACAGATGAACAGGAATTCTGTCTCTTCTGCGATTTATGAGGAAATTACGAAGATTTAAAGAGTTCCTGGATTAACTTCCTTCCTTAAGGAGATATATATACTCTTTCTATCGTTCTATTAACGAAAAGAACGAAGACAGTAAAAATTTTTTCCTTTCTCTATCTGCCTCGGCAGGGAAAGAAGGTAGTAGAGTATCTGCTGTATGAGAATACGATACGGCAAATCATAAGCACATACCGTAGTTACTTCTTTGCTGAGCAACTCAATTTCCAGTATCCTTCCAGGAATTTCCTAGGAAGGACTACGCTTAAAGGGATTGTTAAGACAACACCTACTTAGCTTCTAGATTTATCGAAGTCTTGTTTCGCTTAAATATGCATTAATAAGAACTTCCTGAAGTTCGATAATAATTTTATAAGATTCCTTTATTTAATGGAGTAGCTGGCAACTCTGGAAGAGTAAGGCCAGACGGCTAACGGAGACTGCTATCGCGCCTTAGAGTTAGAGACCAACGCAGTAACATGTAGGTGTCGGTCATGAGTTGTCGGTTACATGTCTCTCTCCTGCGGGATGGAATAACTAACCGAGTCTCTCCCCTACAATCGCGGTTTTAGCCTCGGATTGAAGGGATAGTTAAGCAAACATAAATAAAATATTGTCTGCCTTTTGCGAAGAAGCTTTCAATAGGAAAGATATTACAACATTTCAATGCTGTTTACCGTAGGTAACATTATTAAAGGATTCTAACGCAGCGGAACTCTATATTATATGATGCTCTCATGCTTACGAAAGCATGGCTTATTAGAGTACATGCATAGTGAGAAGATGAATGTAGTAGAAGAGAATTCACTTAAGACTACGGTATGGTCAAGTCTTATGCACATACCGAGGTTAACTACAGAATTCCTAGTATCCTTACAAAGGTTTCCTAGATTAATGCTGTTTACCACAATGTGACAGTATTATAAAGGATTCTAATACGGCAGAGCACGATATAATATAATTCTCTCATCCTTTCGAGAAACGTACACAACCTTTTTAGAATCGGATATTGCTCAAGAGAAGATGGGTGAGTCGAATGGGAAACATTCTCTTAGTGGCGGAAGTTGTTTCCCTGAATGGACTATACTACGTATATAAAAGTTTTTTCCTACTAAGAACAGAATTAACACGTGAAGGATGTCGGGTACCATAAAGGCACAGATGTTTTGGCACATAACCTTAAAAGAACTGGAATGAAGCGCCAGCCTGGCGCAAAGCGTCAGAAGCGCCAGCCTGGCGCAAATTGCGCCAGAAGCGCCAGCCTGGCGCAATGCGCCAGAAGCACCATCCAAGATATTTTCTCGTTTTAGCGAGTTATTAACCTAAGAGTCCAGTAGTGGTTGGTTTGGTGTTTGCTTCTCACCTCGGTGGTCGCAGGTTCGATTCTCGGCCATTCCATTGAGGAGTGAGAGATGTGGATTTCTGGTGATAGAAGTTCACTCTCGACGTGGTTCGGAAGTCACGTAAAAACACCATACAAACAAACCAGTAGCCTCTCGGAGGCTCGGTAACGGCAAGATTTGTTCCTGATTTCGTTACCCATTTAATCGGAAAGGGGTCGCTTACAAGGAATGAAGAAATTATTTATTTTAATCACTTAAGCCAATTCCACGACTCTCTCATATCGCAAAGAGCATCGAGAATCTCTTTTTTCGCCCCTGTTCGCGTTAACAAAAGAGAACCTATTTGGGAACAGACACGGAACGTAACGATCCTTAAGAGGTTTGAAAAGAGTTTTGAGAACCTGCGGAAAGTCTTCTTCATAGATCTCTTCGCAAGGTAGAAGACGAACAGGCTTCCTATAGACTGCTTCCTTTTCCTCGAACCAAGAGAGGTAGCAATATACGACATCTTTAATTTAAAGAAGGGGAATAAACTTTAGTCTTTTTTCCCCTAGTTAAATTCTTAACAGATATTAAGATAAATGGGCGTCAAAGGAAGAGAGGATGAATGCCTCATTTTGGCCTTAGAGAGGTTGGATTCACAGAAGTCACGTTCTTCTCACAGCATGTTTCGTAAGGCTTTTCCAAGAGTATCTGGATATTCTATCAGAATCTATTATAAATAGACCTGAAAAACCTCTCCACTCTTGAGTCTGTCCACGTGCAGACTGACCAAAAGTGGACATGAATGAGAGGATTTTTCAAGGTAAATGACAATAGTCATGGCTAAGACATAGAATTGCTGCAGATCGTGCTAGATGGAATGAGGAAATGTCCTCTTCCGATACCTCTGTGAACCACATAGCAAGGTTCTTTCTTCACTTTCAGAGGGAAGAATCACCTAGGTATATATCTGCTATCAAAGAACGCAGTAAAAGGCTATACTCTGTCTCTACAAGGGGAATTAGAGATAACAGAGGATTAAGATCTTCGGGATCTTATACGATACCGCAATACGACAAGAGTAGGATATCATGTACTTCGAATGGGATCTTTTTGTGGCCACAGATTCTGTGTTCCGACAAAATGGAACTGCTCCTCATCAAACTTCTTTGAGAAAGTTTATGAAGGAATTCTTTGTTTCTCTTAGCCCTAAACGACCAAGAAGACAAGTGAATTTTTCGTGCATTGGAATCTCGCATTAGATTCTATGGAGACTCGGCAATGGGTTCTTGCCAGCATAGTATGTCTGGCAAAAGAACTAAAACCCTCTATTCCTGACGCAACGCTTTCAGATAGAAGTTTCGTTGCCCAGGCAGGGTACTTACATTTTCATCTACAGAAGAAGAGATGGTTTAAACGTTTGCCTACAGAGTCTTCGGGGTGCGAAGAGGGCTCGAAATGCTTCCCAGAAGGTATTCAGAAGGATACAATAAAAGCTAGAAATCAGGGTTCCGCCCAATTTCAGCTCGGAGTCTCCTTCGAATTCCAGACTCCTTCCCTTCCTTCGGGCAAAGATAGGGAAGATTCTGCAACGATGAACCTCATCAACATGTAAGAAGAGATCTCGTTAGCAAAGGAAGTATTCACGAAGGATCCTCCTCGGAGGAAGACTCTTCTCTCTCGTATTGTTAGATATCCTGTCATCTACTGGATGTAGCTGACTACAATCACCTCCCCTTGCCAGGGGCCAAAAGCTCAAAGGGGAAGAATTTCTTCCACCCTTCTCCAGTCTCCTGATAGACTATGTGGTTGTTCAGGACTCTTGGACAATGTAGCGCCAGCCAGGCGCCAAATGCCAATACAGGCGAAAAATGCCAGAGGCGGACAGTTCCAAGGAACTCTGTCATGGTCGGATACTGAGAAGGAGCGGGCCTCCAACCTGGCGCAAATGCGCCAGAGGCGAACAAATCGGACAGATATAAGAGTGTCCGATGTGGACATCGCCAGACAGCCTAGAGACTCTAACAAGCTCGAAGCTCCAGCAAGTGTGGAGGAGCCAAGCCAGGCGCGAGGTAAGGCTCTGCCATGTAAGTGGATCAGCCCCCATTGGCACGATCCGAGAAGGCTCTGTCGTGTAAGCGGGCTAGCCCCCATTGACATGATCCAGAAGGGTTTGTCAGTCATAGGTCCCTACCTCGCTGAAACTCTTGAGGCATGCAGACTCATAGACAGTAATCATGAAGTCTTCTGCCAGGCTCCAGGCGCAAGGCGCCAGCCAGACGCAAGGCTCCAGCCAGGCGCGAGGCGCTAGCCAGGAGGGAGGAGCCAATCAGGCACCAGCCAGGCGCGAGGCGCCATCCAGGCGCGAGGCTCCAGCCAGGCTCTAGGCGCCATTCAGGCGCAAGGCTCCAGCCAGGCGCGAGGCGCTAGACAGGCACGAAGCGCTAGCCAGGATCCAGGCTTCACCCAGAAGAGATCTATATCAAAGAATGCCCTGGCCTTCTTTGAGACTGTGCTCTCCTAAGCACTTGACAAGTGCATTGATGATTCCTTCAAACAGCTGAGAATTAAAAGCGCATGAAGTGCAAGTTTTTCCAAATTCTTCATAAGGACATATTAGCTGTCACATACGGGAGATGCAACTCTGTGTTGACTTCCCATATCCGAAGGATGTCAAGATAACCTACGAGAGATCCTTCTCTCTTGGTTGATATGTGTCTGCGGATACATTGCTGGGATAGGGAGCCGATACTGATCCTTAACTAGTGAGTTAAATTTTATTTAACGTCATGTTTTTTCTTTGGGTTGTTTGAAAGGAGTTTGGGGATAACTCTTTTCAACTTAAGCACTAACCCTCGTGTTAGGATCAGGTGATCGGGATCGGTGTTGTGCTCCTTAATTATGCCACTAGGCATAGGCATATTGTCATGTAAGAGGCTCTGTCGAGTAAATGGATAAGACCCCATCGACAGACCCACAAGAACTCTTAGCCATAGGTCACATCCTCGCTGAGGCTCTTGAGGCGAAGCAGATTCCTAGGCATTAGCCATGGAATCTTTCGCCTGAACAAGGTTTTATTTATTTATTACCTACAACGTATGTTGTTTACCTGTCTATTCAGTAAATAGTTGTCTCTTACCCACCACCAAGGGTGTCAATCAGCTAAGTATATATCTGCCGGGGAAGTTGCATGTACAAAAATGATATTGTTAGAATACAATAAAGTTTTGTACATACTTACCCGGCAGATATATACGATGAATGGCTCACCCAGCCTCCCCTCAGGAGACAGGTGGAAGAGAAAATCTGGTTCTAGAACGGGAATGGTTCCTATTCCTGCCACCCAGCGGCAGGGGGGTAGATCACCTGACCTACCTGCAGCGTGTGCCGCGTAATTCGAATTTCTGTCGGACGTCAGAGACATAAGCTAAGTATATATCTGCCGGGTAAAAGTATGTACAAAACTTTATTGTATTCTAACAATATCATTTTTATTATTTCTGTAAACAAGAAATGATTTTTTTTATATAGTATGCATTTTTGAAAACCATTGTAAACATGGGAAGTCGTAAGTTAGTACCCATTTGCTCGGAAACTAGTTCCTCATATGAGGCGTCATTAAAAAACAGAAAAATGTTGTGACCTTTGAATTTGTGTTGTAATCTAACCAGAAATTTATTTTTTTATTAATACTGTACTAAACTAGAAAGGATTTTTATCATAGTATGGGTTTTTTAAAAACGTCGTGAACTTGGAACGTCATAAGTGTAAGCAGTGTAAAGTTGTAAAAAACGGCATAACCCCGCCTGGATTTTCCAATATTTCAGGAAAACCGCTGTAAACTCGGATTGTTGTAAGCCGAACCTGTTGTAAGCCAAGGACTGCCTGTAAATAGTACGTATTGTTTTTGTATATGTGAATTACCCAGTAATTATGTAGCCAAGAGTTTTCTACTCGATGGCAGCATAAGTTCAAATTTTGCAGGTAGTGCTTCAATGGCTCAGTGTAGGTCTACAGTGCTGTCTCCCTACGGCAATACTAGGAAAGACTTAGCTAATCATGCCATTCTGTTTTCTGCTGCTGCTCGACAAAACATCGAGTGCTTACAGCAGCTTGTCCTTATTTTCTGGTTATATCACTGGATTTGGATGTGTTACAGCCACCGGAATGCGTTCATACCCTTCGAGCAGGATGGGTCATGTCTTTTGCTTATTTGTTCCGACACGTAATACAAACCATCGGTCGTTTACATATGGAATATACTTACAGTGCAGCTGGACCATTCGTAAGCTTTCAAACAAGGTGGTTCGGTAGTTAACTACTTCCCCGATGGTCGGGAGTCCTGCCTGACTGGAGGTAAACATTCCACTTTGCTTTCGGCCGCCAACGGAGACAGACGTCTTGTTCGCCGCTCTGCCTGCCATTGTCGTTTGCTTTCGCCTTCGTTACGAAGTCTTTTGTGTGCATGGTAACCTTTGGTAGTACTTGGAGTGTGACTGTGAGTACTTATCATTACTTTTTGTCATTGTTTGTGGATTTCTTGTGCTGTGATGGAAACCCACGAGAAGGAGAGACCCCCCGCCCCACAGCCAACCGGAGATTGTGCCCTGGTGTAGAGGGCCGTAGGTGTGGGTCCTTTAGGTCCATCGAATTGGTGGACCCTCATGATTTATGTACCCGGTACCGAAGGCGAGAATATTCGCTCTCGGACCAACACATGTGATGCTTGTGCTTTGTGGTTGGAGGAGCAGTGGGGGCGCTACGAGGGGAGGAGGAAGGCGCGTAAACCGGCCAAGGTGTCGTCGGAAGACTTTCCAGCGACACCTTTGGTTACGGACACTCCTTTCCTCCCTCTAGTCAGCTCCCTCGTATGGCTCCTTCCCCTTCGGGGGACGTGTCGCGTTCCGCCTCTTCACATGACTTGTCGAGTGCAGAGGAGGGGAGACGGCACCCCGATCCTCAGTTGTATTCAGGGTCTTCCGTCTGCTCGGGGTGGGCTGTGGGGAACTCCCCCCCCCCCCCCCCCCCCCCCCCTTGAGCAAGCTTAAACCCCTTCCCCCCACTAACCTGACCTTTGCCTCAGGTGTGACTGCCGCCGCGGGTGGAGATCTCGAGCAGGTCTGGCACGCGCTGGTCCTTTCAGGCACTCCAAGCATCCAGGGGCCACTGTACCACCTGGCTGCACCAGTGACTCATTGCCCGGAGACGTCAACAACAACGACGATGTCCACGCCGGGTTATGCTGCTCCTCTGGACTTGGTCTACACGCAGCATGTAATGACAGTGACCCCATCAGCCACTGTCCAGGCAACGCTGTCGCTTGTGCTGCGAGAGGAGCCAGCCCCACTGCCTGGCTTTGCAGTCCTCGCCCCAGCCCTGGACTTCCAGTGCCCAAAGAGCTCACCGCTCGACCGGCCCAGTTCCTGTTGTCGCCGCTCCTGCTCCAGATCCTGCCGTCTCTGTTCCTGCCCGTGGTGTTTCTGCTCCCACCGCAGGTCCTTCCGGACAGGTGCAGCTGGGCCGTGTTGCTTCGTAACTGCCCCAGCTCTGTCCTGGATGGAGGACCTGACGGTGGTCTGAGGAAGCTGACGAAGAAGAAGTCCAGGAAGAAGAGGGAGGTGTCGTCGTCGTCGTCTTCATTGTCGTCTTCTTCATCGTCGTCTGCAGCCGCCTCTCCCCCTTCAACTTCCAAGGCCCCACAGCCGAGGAAGAAGAAGGTGGCCTCCTCCCCCACTAAGAAGTCTTGCTCAGAGACTTCTAAGGGTCTGCCCCGCTCCGGTGGGGCAGTTGGGGCTTCCGCTGGCAAGGAAGAAAACGGGGGCCGGAGAGGTATCGGCTACCGCCGGTACCTCTCCTCCTGGTGCCAGAGGCTCTACCTCTACACCGGGAACTGTCTTGGCTGCTCACTCGCGAGAGGTATCAAGTGTATGGTCACCTGCAGGTGACCGTGCAGCCAGGGTCCAAACTGCTGAGCCTGCTCACTGGCAGGACCCAGGCACGGAGCGGAAGACTGGTGGCAGTCGCCCAGGTGACTCCCACCAGACCAGTGATTGCTCTCGCAGAAACCCGCCCGGTACCCAGGGTTGACGCGACGGTCCCACCGGACCGTTCGTGGGCTGAGGCTAGGAAGAGGTCCCCCTGGTCACCAGGCCCAGTCTCGGCTGGGCCAGGCACCGTGACGCTGCGAGGATGGTGCACGCTCCCACCGTGCCAGTGGACTCTACTGGTCTCCCGACCGTCGCTCCCACCTGGACCGGACGGATTGCTTGACAGGGAGCAACTCTCCTGACGCTCGGGACCGTCGCTACCATCCTCGGTCTAGTGGCTCTCCCCAGGGAGACCGCGGGACTAGGCCTGCAGCTTGATTGCCACCATGGGTTGGCGATTGCCTGCAGCCCTCCCAGCCCACCGGCTCAGCTGGTAGGCAGGGAGGGAGAGTCAGGTCTTCCTCTCCTGTCCCTTCAACCTCCTCGGACTACACCGGGAGGAGCGAGGTGATTAGGAGTGACCTTGAGGAGTGCGCTTCTCATGGTCCTGCCACGAGGGCCTACAAGCCTGGCACGGTCTTGGGACCAAGCAGATTGTACGCCCAAGTGGTTGGAGGAGACTACGAGGGGTCTGTCGTGGTTCCTTCTACGGAAGGAGGAGAATCTCGAGAGGTGTTCTTAGATGGACTTGACGGTCCATCTCCTCAGGATGCGATCACCCCCTAGATCCAGAGGTTGTTTGCAGAGGTCATTGCGCTGATTCGTCAGTGCAACGACCTCAGGGAAGGATCGGTGCTCCCTTCCTCCGAGCCTCCATTGAGGCTGGAGTCGTTATTGGGGCCTAAGAAGGAACCCAGGATGACAGTGGGTCTGCCCCTGTCCTCCTTGGCCGACGGTGTGCTGGGCCAGGTGAACTCTCTCGTCTCCGGACAGGAGGGAACGCTTAGGTCTGGCAGGTCGACCAAGCTACACCCCTTCCTCTACCACGACAGCGGCGTTTCTTCATGCTATCAGAAGACCTGCTGCCGCCCAAGCAGGTTAACCCGGAGATAGCCAGGCTAACTCCGGGTGTACCTCTCAACCACCTGCTGGCCGAGAATCTATGGTTCTCACAGCAAGAGGCACAGGCCTTCGAAGCGACTGCCATGGCAGCATTCCAAGCAGTCTTCTGGCTGGACCTGTGGTCCCTCACAGTGTCCAAAGTTGCGGCTTCCTCGGGACACATCACTCCCGAAGGGGATCCGGCGTTCCGGAGACTGTGTCAGTCTGGAGGTAGGGCAATTTCCTACCTCGCCCACCAGACGGCCAACCTGTGGGCCAACCTGGTTCTGAGACGTTGGGACGCAGTCCTCACTCGAATGACCAGGGCGGCAGGGCGTGAGGCAGCGCTGGGACTTATGAACGGACCATTGCTGGGTTCCTCCTCTCTCTTCCCTAGAGAGATGGTGGACGCTGCGGTGGAACAACGGCGCACTGAAGACAGTGACCACTTAGTACACCAGGCAGTCTCGGAGGTGTCTGGGCAACCTCGAGCCACTGCTGCCAAGCCTCGGAGCTCGGCTAGCTCTTCCTCTGTGGCCAAGATGACTTCCTCGTCGAGGCCGAGAGGAAAGACCCAGCCTTTGGCTTCTTCGGTAAGGAACGACCGTCAGCCCTCCTCCCAGACCTCCTTTTCCTGAGGAGGATCCGGGAAGGAGTCGAAGAAGGGGAAACGCTAGGGACAGCGTTCCCCCTCACCTGCTGCCAGAAGTGGGGGGGGGTTGCCTGGCGAGCCATTGGGCAACTTGGCAGTGCTACAGAGCCGAGACCATGTTCAGTGGATGTCCTTCGGGAGGGATATCTACTACTCTTTGAGTCGCGGCCACCCCTCACTTCACACCCAGTCCATCATCAGACGTACGTTCCTGGCTCTGCCGGGGATGTAGCACTTCAGCAAGGAGTGGAAGCCATGCTGAGCAAGCGAGCTGTGGAGGTCGTACGAGATCAGTCACCGGGCTCCTACAGCTGACTTTTCCTGGTGGAGAAGCCATCGGGGAGCTGGCGCCCGGTGAGAGATCTCTCTCCTTTGAACCGATTCGTTTGCCAGACTCAGTTCACGATGGAAACGGCACGATCCGTGCTCGATTCCATCAGGGAGAACGACTTCATGCTTTCGGTGGGCTTGAAGGATGCTTATTTCCAAATACCCATCCACCAGTCCTCCAGGAAGTATCTCCGCTTCATCCTCGACGGGATGGTGTGCCAGTTCAGGGCACTTTGCTTCTGTCTCTCAACTGCCCCACAGGTGTTCACGCGAGTGTTCACGCGAGTGTTCACGCTGGTGTCAGCTTGGGCCCACTTGGTCGGGATACGTCTACTGAGGTATCTCAACGATTGGCTGGTCCTGGCGAGCTCCTGCTCGCAGTTGCTACAGGACAGGGATTGACTCCTTGAATTCTGCCACGATCTGGGGATCTTGGTGAATTTCGAGAAGTCAGACCTCGAGCCCAAGCAGAGGATGAAGTACTTGGGCATGCTGATCGACTCGGTAGCAGGGCGAGTTTTCCCCCCAGACTTGCAGATCAGCAGGCTCAGGGAGGCAGCCGGACGGTTCCTGTCTTGACAGGAGCAGTCAGCTCAGCAGTGGCAGGTCGTGATCAGTCACCTGTCGTCGCTAGAGAAGTTAGTCCCTCACGGGCGTCTTCACCTGCGGTCTCTTCAGTGGAGGCTAAAGGAGTGTTGGTCACAGTTAAGAGACCCGCCATACTTCCCCGCCATACCTCCTCGTTAGAGGAGTGCCTCTCCGCACTCCCCCTCCGGAGATGCTGCTGTTCTCAGACGCATCGACCGAGGGCTGGGGCACACACCTGCAGGAGTTGCTGGCTGCAGGTGTGTGGGGCCATCACGACAAGCACCTTCATGTCAACGTCCTTGAGCTCAAGACGGCGTTCCTCGCACTCCAAGAGTTCCTGGAACGTGTGATGGGACACTCAGTGGTGTTGATGAGCGACAACACCACGGTAGTGGCATACGTCAACAAACAGGGGGTCCTAGTGTCTATCCCTTTGCACCAGTTGCCGATGCAGGTGCACGAGTGGGCTGCCAGATACATTCCAGGAAAGAGGAACGTAGTGGCAGACAAGCTCAGCCGCCGGAATCAGGTGATTGGGACCAAATGGTCTCTTCATCCAGACGTGGCGGAAAGGCTCTTCGACCTGTGGGGGCGTACAGTCTGTTCGCCACCTGGCACAACAGAAAACTCAAGGTTTTCTTCTCAGTTGTGCTGGACCCATGGGCAGCTGTAGAGGGCGCATTTCAACACCCGTGGGACAACCTCATGGTTTACGCCTTTCCCCCATTCTGTCTGATTTACAAGGTGAAAATCAGGGTGCTGGTCACCGCGAATCTTCAGATGATTCTGGTGGCACCCAAATGGCCTCAGGCTGGTTTGGTATTTTGACCTGCTGGCTCTTCTCGCCGAGGCACTGCGAGATTCCTCCTTGGCACAGCCTCCTGTGCTAACCACACGTAAAACGGTACCACCGAGCAGTTTGGTCCCTGTGTCTTCACGGCTGGCTGTTATCCACCATCTCTTGCGAGCGAGAGGCTTTTCTCGCCGAGCAGCAACAGAGATGGCAGCAGACAGTCCTCTGCAGCAGTGTACCAGGGGAAGTGGTCCGTCTTCTGTGGTTGGTGTCGTGGTCTCTCTCCACTCAGAGCCACTCTTCAGCAGGTAGCGGATTTCCTCGTTTTCTTTTGCCGAGAGAAGCTCCTCTCTGTCTCCACAGTTAAAGGCTACAGAGCCGCTCTGGCCCTAGTTCTTAAACTGCGAGGAGTAGACATTTCCACCTCCATGGAAATCTCACTCCTGATGAAGAGCTTCCCTGGGTGGGATGTGACTCTCGTCCTTAGGAGCTTGACTCGCAGGCCCTTCGAGCCTCTCCGGGAATCGTCAGACAGCGATCTGACCCTCAAGACCGTCTTTCTGCCGGCCCTGGCATCGGCGAAGAGAGTAGGGGAACTTCATGGTCTTTCCTTCGATGTCAAGGACTCGAGGGGATGGGGATCGGTAACGCTCGATTTCGTCCCGGATTTCGTAGCGAAGACTCAGACCTTTGGTCTCTGACGATCAGTTCGAGTCCTTCACAATTCTCTCCCTGAAGGACTTCATCGACAACGATGCGGATGAGATGCTGCTTTGTCCTGTGAGGGCGCTATCTGAAGAGAACTCGCCACCTCAGGCCTGAGTGTTGACGCCTCTTCGTTAGCAATGGGGTTACCAAGAAAGAAGTGTCCAAGAACACTACGTATCTCTTTCTGGCTTCGTGAGGTGATCAGGAAGGCTGTTTCAGACAGGAGTGACGACACCGGTATCCTTCATCCGAGAGCCCACGAAGTCAGAGGTATTGGTCCAACTCTCGCATTCCGCAAGAACTGGTCCGTGGCATGGGTGCTGAAGGCGGGGGTTTGGGCCAACCAGACCACCTTTACGTCCTTCTACCTTCGGGATATTGCCCACAGGTCCTTGGACACCTTTTCTTTGGGACCCATGGTGGCTACTCAACAAGTTGTGTAGCTTACCCAGTTCCCTCGCCGGACAAGATAGCATCTCATCCTTGTGAGACTTAATGAATAGAAGAGTGAATGAGAGTGTGACTGGCTTCTCTTCCTCCTCTTTTCTTCCCTCTACCTGCGGGCAGAGGGTGGCGGTCGTCACTACGCTGGACAGGATGCGGATGCAGGAGGTAAGCTACGCGACTGAGCTCCATTCTTCCCTTTCATTAGGGATAGAAGCGTTTATCCGCCACTCCCCTAACAAGGGGCGAGTGGACGCCAACAAGAGACAAACTCAATACGTACTACTTTACATTTGTGGCTCTTGCGTAGGAACTAGTTATTGCTTGCTATTCATAAGAGGCATGCTTGCCTCCCTCTTATGAATTTGGTCCAGAGGTCTGACCACTGATCCTGCGGTGCACACCCAGATCAGTTGGACAGAGGCTAGGATCCCTCCCTCCTGCTCTTACAACCAGGGAGGGAACCAAGATTCCACCCACCAATAAGTGAGTTTTCCATATGTAAAGGACCGATGGTTTTTATTACACGTCGGAACAAATCACAATTTGTAGTAAATTGTATTTTTCCTAACTATGCATATCTGAGGTCCTTTACACATAGTCGCACCTCATGCCACCCCTCACTCTGTTCCTGTGCCTAAAGCAAAGTGGATTGTTTACCTCCAGTCGAGCGGGACTCCCGACCATCGGACTAGCAGTTAACTACCGAACCACCTTATTTGAAAGCTTACGTCCGGTCCAGCTGCACTGTAAGTATATTCCATATGTAAAGGACCTCAGGTTTGTATAGTTAGGAAAAATACAATTTCATACAATCAACTTACCTGTCAGATATATACATAGCTAAGACTCCGTTGTCCCCGACAGAAATTCAAATTTCGCGGCACACGCTGCAGGTAGGTCAGCTGATCTACCGTCCTGCCCTGGGTGGCAGGATTAGGAACCATTCCTGTTTTCTATCATATTTTCTCTGTCGCTTGGAATGTAAACAACGTTTGCAGTTCCTCCTGACTTGATTTTTGGATGTCATCGCCATCGATCTTCTGGGCTATCTTTTGTAGGGAAGTACTGGATCTTTGGTTCGGCATTCGCATATTAATTTGTTTTAATAACTTTGGCTTCGAAAATTTCGAAGAATTGTTTACGTGTAACTACCGAACTTTTCGGTAGACACTCACATAGTTTGCAAGAAGGGAAATTTTAATATTTATTCATAATAACGTGTAGTAAATGTTAGAATTGATTGAGCTAACTTCCTTCTTGAGGAAGTCAGGAATAGAATTAGTTACGCTTCCTTTAGAAGTTTTTATAGCTCTCGTACTAACGAGCAGTTAGAGCATTAACAATACTAGTAGTGTTGTATCCTCATCTTCTTACTTCACAGAAACTTCAAATTCATATTGCAATTTGAAGACAAAGGAATGTAGCTCAAAATACGAGCTATTGAAAGGTAAGAAGTGATTTTAGTGTTCCCAGTGCAGTGGAGGGTGCGTTCTGATCAGCTCTGTTTCGCTCCCAGGCCTAGACCTCTTCCAAGCTCACATACCCAGAGGAGAAGGAAAGTCGAAAGCCTTACGGAGGTTATGGAGAATCCCCACCGATCAGGCGTCCCCTCGGCAGGATCTGTAGAACGTCCCAGACTGCCAAGTTCGCCATTGGAAAGGCGTCCTAAAATAGTAGAGGGTGCGTCCGATCGGCTCTGTCTCGCTCTCAGGCCTAGACCTCTTCCAAGCTCACAAGCCCAGAGGAGAAGGAAAGTCGAAAGCCTTACGGAGGTTATGGAGAATCCCCACCGATCGGGCGTTTCCTTGGCAGGATCTGTAGAACGTCCCAGACTGCCAGGGATAGCCATTGGAAAGGCATCCTTAAAATAGTGCGTCTCTTCTTCCGTTTCTTCATCTTACATCCGAAAAGACGAAGAATGTACATGTTTGGAGTTCGGACGATCGGCGCGTTCTCTGAAAACTAAGAGAACACTGTGAGAGAGAGGCTATCAGGGCGCACGGGACCTTCCACGCAAGCGGAACGTTCCAGGAGCGAGTCTCCTTTCTAGCGTGCGGAACATTCCAGGCGCGCGGAACTATCCAGACGCCAGGCGCTAGGCGCAAGGATCCAGGCGCCAGAATATTCCAAAATCTGCATTTGAGAGAGAGGTCAGTCGCGAGGCTCCTCTTTGAGTTTTTTAACTTGAGCAACTTTCCCCTGGCAAATGTGCAAGATGTCGCACAGGCGGCCGTTGCTTTTGTCAGAAGGATTCTGATACTAAGAGAAGCCCCTTTTCATTATTCAGAAGATTCCTGTGTTAGGCAGTTCCTCTCAATGCGGACTCTCTCCTTCATCCATGCTCTTCCCTCGTTTTGAGGAGGCAAGAGCTTTGGGAGTTTTTTTAATAAGAATCTCATCGACGTTTGGGTATGATGGCGGATAGGAAATATCTACTTCCTTCCGTAAACCCTAGTGATGAACAGGAATTCTGTCTCTTCCGCGATTTATGAGGAAATCACGAAGATTTAAAGAGTTCCTGGATTAACTTCCTTCCTTAAGGATATATATATACTCTTTCTATCATTCTATTAACGAAAAGAACGAAGATAGTAGAAGGTAGTAGAGTATCTGCTGTATGAGAATACGATACGGTCAAATCTTAAACACATACCGTAGTTACTTCTTTGCTGTGCAACTCAATTACCAGTATCCTTCTACGACTTTCCTAGGAAGGACTACGCTTAAAGGGATTGTTAAGACAACACCTACTTAGCTTCTAGATTTATCGAAGTCTTGTTTCGCTTAAATATGCTTTAATAAGAACTTCCTGAAGTTCGAAAAGGCTAATTGGAGGGGTTACTGTGGTAGTGTTTAACACTCGCCCCAGTTCTATACCGACACCTTTTATTTAGGTGAGCGAGTCAGAGACTTCTGACATGTCCAATTTAGCAGTTCTCTGGTATCATAGCAATATTTTACTAGAAATAGTGCTAAAGAGGACACATTTCACGGAGCGACACGGCTGAGCCCAGAAATAATTTTATAAGATTCCTTTATTAAATGGAGTAGCTGGCAACTCTGGAAGAGTAAGGCCAGACGGCTAACGGAGACTGCTTTCGCTGAGAGCCTGAGACCAACGCAGTACCATGTAGGTGTCAGTCATGAGCGGTCGGGTTCATCTCTCTCTCCTGCGGGATGGAATAACTATCCGTATCTCTCCCCTACAATCGCGGTCTTAGCCTCGGATTGAGGGGATAGTTAAGCTAACATAAATAAAATATTGTATGCCTTTTGCTAAGAAGCTTTCAATAAGAGAGATAATACAACCTTTCAATGCTGTTTACCGTAGGTAACATTATTAAAGGATTCTATCACAGCAGAACATTATATTATGTAATGCTCTCAGGCTTATGAAAGCATGGCTTATTAGAGTACCTGCTCAGAAGAAGATGGATGAGTCGGATGGGAAACATTCTCTTTGTGGCAGAACTTGTTTCCCTGAATGGACTATACTACGTATATAAAGTTTTTTCCTGCTAAGAACGGAATTAACATGTGAAAGGATGTCGGGTACCATAAAGGCACAGGTGTTGTGGCACATAACCTAAAAAGAATTAGAAGGAAGCGCCAGCCCAGAAGCGCCAGCCTGGCGCAAGTTGCACCAGCCTGGCACAAAGCGCTAGAAGCGCCAGCCTGGTGCAGTGAGCCAAGAGCACCATCCAAGATTTTCTCGTTTTAGTGAGTTATTAACCTAAGAGTCCAGTAGCCTCTCGGACACCAGGCTCGGTAACGGCAAGATTCGTTCCTGATTTCGTTACCCATTTAATCACTTAGGCCAATTCCACGACTCTCTCATTTCGCAAAGAGCATCGAGAATCTCTTTTTTGGCTCCTGTTCGCGTTAACAAAGAGAACCTTCTCGATCGACGATAATAACTGTTAACATGTCTAACATTTATTGGAAAGAGTTGTGAGAACCTGCGGAAAGTCTTCTTCATAGATCTCTTAGCAAGGTAGAAGACGAACAGGCTTCCTATAGACTGCTTCCTTTTCCTCGAACCAAGAGAGGTAGCAATATACGCCATCTTTATTTTTTTAGAAAGGGGAATAAACTTTAGTCTTTTTTCCCCTAAATATAAATTCTTTGCAGAATTTCAGATAAATGGGCGTCAAAGAAAGAGAGGATAATACTTTATGCCTCATTTTGGCCTTAGAGAGGTTGGATTCACAGAGGTCACTTTCTTCTCACAACATGTTTTGGAAGTTTTTTCCAAGAGAGTCTGGATATTCTATCAGCATCTATTATAAATGGACCTTAACAACCTCTCCACTCTGAGTCTGTCTGCGTGCAGACTGACCAGAAGTGGACATGAATGAGAGGATTTTTTAAGGTAAATGACAATAGTCATGGCCAAAACATAGAATTGCTGCAGATCGTGCTAGAGGGAATGAGGAAGCTGTCCTCTTCCGATACCTCTGTGAACCACATAGCGGTTTTTTCTTCCCTTTCAGAGGGAAGAATCACCTTTGTATATGTCTGCTATCAAAGAATGCAGTAAAAGGCTATACTCTGTCTCTACAAAGGGAATTGGAGATAACAGAGGATTAAGATCTTCGGGAACTTATATGATACCTCAATATGACAAGAGTAGGATATCATGTACTTCTAATGGGATCTTTTTTGTGGCCACAGATTCCATGTTCCGACAAGATGGAACTGCTCCTCATCAAACTTCTTTGAGAAATTTTTATGAGGGAATTCTTTGTTTCTCTTGGTCCTAAACGACCAAGAAGACAAGTAAAATTTTTTTTTGAGCATTGGAATCTCGCATCAGATTCTATGGAGACTAGGCAATGGGTTCTTGCCAGCATAGTATGTCTGGCAAAAGAACTAAAACCCCCTATTCCTGATTCAATGTTTTCAGATAGAGGTTTCGTTGTCCAGGCAGGATACTTACGTTTTCATCTACAGTAGAATGGTTCAAACGTTTGCCTACAGAGTCTTTGGAATGCGATGACGGCTCGAAATGCTTCCCAGAAGGTGTTCAGAGGGATACAATAAAGAGCTAGAAATCAGGAGTCCTCCCAATTTCAGCTCGGAGTCTCCTTCGACTTCCAAGCTTCTTCCCTTCCTTCGGACAAGGATAGGGAAGATTCTGCAACGAGAAACCCCTTCAACAGGTAAGAAGAGATCTCGTGAGCAAGGGAAGTACTCAAGAAGGATCTTCCTCGGAGGAAGACTCTTATCTCTCGTACTGTTAGATATCCTATCGTATACTGGATGTAGCTGACTACAATCACCTCCCCTTGCCGGAGAGGCCAAAGCTCAAAGTGGAAGAATTTCTTCCACCCTTCTCCAGTCTTGTGATTTACTATTGTGGATGTTCAGGACTTTCGGACAATGTAGCGCCAACCAGGAGCCTTATGCCAAAACTGGCGTAAAAAACGCCAGAGGCAGACAGCCCCAAGAACACTGTCATTGTCTGATGAGGAGAAAGATCGGGCCTACAACCTGACACAGATGCGCTATATGCGAACATATCGGACAGATAAGAGTGTCCGATGTGGACATTGCCAGACATCCTTGAGACTCTACCAAGCTCGAAGCTCCGGCAAGTGGGGAGGAGCCAACCAGGCGCAAGGCGCCAGGCAGGCGCGAGGCACCAGGCAGGAGCGAGGCGCCAGGCAGGCGCGAGGTACCAGCCAGCCGCGAAGCTCCAGGCAGGCGCAAGGCGCCAGCCAGGCGCAAGGTGCCAGCCAGGCAGGCACAAAGCGCCAACCTGTTGCGAGACGCCAGCCAGGCGCGAGGCGCGAGGCGCCAGCCAGGCGCGAGGAGCCAGCCAGGCGCGAGGCGCCAGCCAGGCGCCAGCCAGGCGCAAGCCAGGCTCTAGGCGCGAATCTCCAGCTAAGGCACGAGGCGTCAACCAGATGCGAGGCGCCAGTCAAGCGAAAGGTACCAGACAAGCACTAGGCTCCAACCAAGAGCGAAGCACCAGCCAGGCGCGAGGTTCCTGCCAGGGTTCAGGCTTCAGACAGGAGAGATCCATTTCAAGAAAGCCCTGGTCTTCTTTGAAACATGGAGATCTCCTAAGAACTTCATAAGTGACTTGATTCCTTCAAACAGCTGAGAATTGAAAGCGCAGGAAGTGCGCGCTTCTGCAAATTCTTGTTCTTTACATAACAATATGTCATATAAGACATATTAGCTGTGTTGTATGGTAGAGGCAACTCTGTGTTGACTTCTCATTACACAAAGGATGTCAAATTAACCTACGAGAGATCCTTCTCTTTTGGTTTATACGTTTCTGCGGATACGTTACTGGGATAAGGAGCCGACACTGATCCTTAACTTTGAGTTAAAGTTATTTAACTTAGTGAAATTATTGGGGTTTTTGAAAGGAGTGTGTGGATAACTCTTTTCAATTTGAGCGCGAACCCTCGTGTTAGGATCAGGTGATCGGGATCGGTGTTGCGCTCCTTCATAAGGTGTATTGTCATAGAAGTGGTTCAGTACCCATTGACAAAGTCCTTTCAGGCTCTGCCGAGTAAGCGGATCATACCCCATCGGCAGACCCACAAGAACTCTTGGCCACAGATCACATATCTCGCTAAAGTTTCTTGAGGTGATGCAGACTCTTTGGCAACAGCCATATGAAGTCTACCACCTATCAGATAGGAACCAAGGTTTATTTATACCTACAACATATGTTGTTTACCTGTCTATTCCATGTTAGCTGTCTCTTACCCTCCACCAAAGGGTGTCAATCAGCTATGTATATATCTGACAGGTAAGTTGATTGTATGAAAATGATATTGTTATGATACAATAAAGTTTCATACATACTTACCTGGCAGATATATACATAGCTAAGACTCCGTCGTCCCCGACAGAAATTCAAATTTCGCGGCTCACGCTGCAGGTAGGTCAGGTGATCTAACGTCCTGCCCTGGGTGGCAGGATTAGGAACCATTCCTGTTTTCTATCATATTTTCTCTCTTCCACCTGTCTCCTGCGGGGAGGCTGGGTGGGCCATTAATCGTATATATCTGCCAGGTAAGTATGTATGAAACTTTATTGTATCATAACAATATCATTTTATTACAAATTGTGATTTTGTTCACATTAACATCTTGCCGTGATGATTACTTGGTCTCTGGGAATTATAATGGCCTTATAGATAGTTCAAGTAGATCATATACTTTTACATATATCTTTTTACTTACCGGGCTTAATGTAAGTCGTCAGTTAAGTATTACCTTCAGTAACTAATTTTGATGTTACGTCATTGCTTTGGGCCAAACTTTTGTTTATAGAATTTATTTACTGGCCGTGAGCTATTAGCAAGACACTGCACCGGTAGCAGTTACCTTAGAACAATCCTTTTACCTTGAGGTGTGAGATGTGTATTTCTGGTGATTGAAGTGCACTCTCGACTTGGTTCGGATGTCACGTAAAACCGTTGGTAGTCGAAGGGAGTTGCCCTAGGTCGAACTTGTAGCTTTTCCCAGGTATCGGCAGACAGACATTGAAAAGGCCTTGATGGATGTGAAGGGAGGAAGGATTTTTTTCCCTTTGTTCGAACCTGACGTGAGTGTATAGGTTTTGACCCAACACTGTTGGAAAGGCGTATCAGTGACAGTTTACAGTTGTAGTCCTATTCCAGTGGTTTGTCACCTAATAGATTGCGTCGATGAAGTGATTCTTCGGTCAGGGAAGCCTTGTACCCTTGCAGTCTTGCTTGTCTGACTCCTCACAGTCTATGCTCCTTCAGCTCACGACTGCAGACCCAACTCTCAGTTGTATTTTGACTCGAGACTCGGCTGATTCGACTCAGTTGATGTTGACTCACAACTCAGGTGATCCAACTCTGTCGATATTCAACTGTAGACTCAGCTGATTTGTCTGAGGGAGTCCGATGGGAGTTTTTATTTCCCCCTCGGTTGAACTGGTCATCAGCAGCCATTGAATTAAAGAAAGGTTACCTATTTTACTTAATAAGTACAGTGGACCCTCCGGATTTGCGGATTTCTCTCGGGAATATTTCCCCGCATTATTTGCGGATAATTCGCACATTCGCGGTATTTTTCTATGAGAAATATCCACAAATTCCTGGTTTTTTTTATCAATTTCATCATAAAATGCACTTTTTGTGATAAAACTACTATTAGAAAAACCAAGTATAAAAATTTTAGTGGGTTTTTCTTGAGTTTTAACTAACAAAATAGGCTGTTTCTGGGATTGGCCTGTGTCACGCAGTGAAATGTTCCTTATAACACTCATTTCAAGGTATAAATAATTGCTAAATATACCAGAGAAAAAAGCCATATGGAATGCCAGAGTTGCTACCTCTGGATTGATCACCTTCATAGGTGTCGGTATAAAAACAGGGCGAGTGGATGCCACTACCACAGACCTCCAGCCAATTAGTTCTCTCCTCTCTCAAAATCCCTCACCAGAGAGGAGCCGTTACAACGGCCACCCTCCGCTCGCCACTACTTCTTCTGCCAAGATTCTTCATTCCTTCATAGTGCTCGTTGACACGTAGACATGTTTTTGTTGGGAAATTGAATTTTTGTGATTTTTGGATTTATCATGTCTTCTGAACTTCAAGAAGCATCTTCATCTAAGTTGAGTATTATTTTTCTGGCTTTGAACGCGTTTGGGCAACGGTGCATTTTATGTGGTGTTGTTTATTGTAATGTTACCTGGGAGCCGAGCGTATCGTCTCTCGGGTCGGCCATTTAAATGCATTGTTGTTCGCATACTTAGTCTCCTCAACTTTTTTATTACGATAAATCATTATCCCTTTTGCTCATTACAGTATACGTTACTGTTATCGTGGAATTTGTTCATGAAACTTACCTGTCAGATATATATATAGCTGTATTTTCCAAAGTCCGACAGAATTTTAAAAACTTACGACACACGTAGTGGGAGTCAGGTGGTTAGTACCCATTCCCGCCGCTGGGAGGCGGGTATCAGGAACCATTCCCATTTTCTATTGTCGCCGGTGTTGTAAACATTGTTGCACCTCCGTCTGGATTTTGGAAACTTATTGGCTACTTGAGTATCCCTTTTGGTTTTTTTTGGTTATCTGACTTGGATCGGTGGCTAGGCACACGTTATTAGTGGATCGAATTGATTTTGGCATAGATTTCTCTTTGGATAAGATGTCTGGGTCTAGTTCAGCTAGCGCTAGATTTTGCTCTAAGTCTGACTGTAGAGGTAGGCTACTGAAAGCTTCAGTAGACCCACATACTGTATGTAAAGGTTGCAGGGAGCATGAATGTGTGTATGAAAGCCGCTGCAAGGAGTGTGAAAGTTTAACAGATTCTGAGTGGAAGGCATATGAAACCTATCTTAAGAAACTTGAACGGGATAGGTTAAGGAGGTCTTCCTCCAGGAGTGTTTCAGGTAGGCAAGAAATTAATGATTCTCCTGTTAACCCTCCTTCTGTAGTTAATGCTCCTAACCCTGTAGTGTTGCCTTCGGGCCCTGAAGCAGTGTCTGTAGAAGGTAATACTTTGTCTTTGATTCTAGAGTTGATTCGTAACTTACAATCGAAAGTGCTGGCTCTTGAGAGCAAAAGTGAAGTGCAAAAGTGCAGTGATAGTGCCCCTTGTGTAGTGGAGGGTGCTTGACTCCCAGGATACGGGGAGAGAGCATGTTGAAAGCCGAAGGAGGGTTACGAGGAACCCCCACCGATCTGGCGTGCCTTCGGCAGTATCTGATGAAACTACCCAGACTGCCAAGGAGCGTGCGCGTGCACGTCTCCTCAAGGAGTGCTTTTCGTCTTCGGAGGCTTCATCCCCGCGTAAGGGGTGGAGCTCTCATTCTGCATCACGTCCGCTGAAAAGGACTGTTTGTGTTCGGGACGCTTCACGTCCAAGTTCTCCGGAACTTCGCTCTTCACCTGGTAGTGCGTTCGCAGCTTTTCCGCCGCAGAAGAAGCGTAGGGATTCTTCGGAAGTGGATTCGCTGGAAGGTGACTCGTTCAAGCGCCACAGTCGCTCCAGAGTGCGTGAAGTGGCGGTTCCTGGGAGGAGGAAGGAGGCGTCCCCTCGCCACTCTCCTGCTCACAGGATCAGCCCCTCCCCAGAAAAGGAGGCTTCACCTACCAAGAAGACTCTTCAGTTGCTGCAGCAGCAACTTCAGGATGTTCTTGCATCTAGAGAGACTCTTCCGCGTCGTAGGAAGGATGACAGACTTCCTGTGAAGAAGTCGAGACGTTCTCCCTCTCCTTCTCCTCGCTCGTCTCTCTCTCCGTTTGAGTCTCCCTCTAGAGTTCGTTCTGCTCCCCAGCGGCTCTCTAGAGGAGGTGAGAAATTCGTTTCTCACCCTCGGGAAGCGGTATTTCCCGCTCTTACGAAACCTGACGTTCGGAAGTGTGTTTCTGTGGACGCCAAGCGCGCGCCAGTGGACGCCAAACGCGTGCTAGTGGACGCTCAGTGCGCACCAGTGGACGCCAGGCGTGCACTAGTGGATGTCGAGCGCGTGCCAGTCGGCGCCAGACGTGTGGCATCGGACGCCAAGCGCGCACCTGCGGACGCCAAGCGCGCACCTGTGGATGCCAGTTCCACACCACCGCAAGCTCAGGTGGAAGCGGGAACCCTACCGGTTCGCCGTGCTTTCTTTATTGAGGATTCTTCAGCGCAAGAGGCTTTTTCTTCGACTGCACACCGTTCTGCTCGAGATTCTTCTGTACTTCCTCCGACTTCTCCAGTATCTGAAGAGGAATTTAGCGACGCTTTCGTCGAAGCAGACGAGGAGCAGCAGTTGGCTCCTGTCTCGACTGACTACAAGGTTTTGACACGTCTTCTCCAATCGGAGTTTGGAGACACCTTTCAGCCTGAAGCTCCTCGCACTCCTCCCTCAATTTTCTTCATCCAAAGCGTCTAAGGTCTCGGGCTTTGTGAAGATGAAGAAGTCGCTTTCCACGAAGCAAGCTTTTCGCAAGGTCCACGATTGGATGGAGAGGAGGAAAGCTTCAGGCAAGACTTCTTTTGCTCTGCCGCCTTCAAGACTGCGGGAAAGCGGGTATGTGGTACGAGGCAGGAGAAAACGTCTTGGTTAAGCTTCCAGCCTCTGCTCAGGGTGATTTTGGGAGCATTGTGGATGCCTCCAGAAGGGCCCTCCTGTCCTCGTCGAAAGTCTCTTGGACTCATAGCGAGTTGGATTTTCATCTGAAAAGCCTCTTCAGGACTCTAGAGGTCTTTAACTTTCTCGACTGGTGTCTAGGAGTTTTGGATGCCAGGTCCAGGAGTTCTGATTCCATTAGTCTGGGGGAGCTGTCCAGTGTATTGTCTTGCATGGACAAGGCCATCAGGGATGGATCTGAGGAGTTGACTGCTCATTTCAGCATGGGACTTCTAAAGAAAAGAGCACTCTTCTGTAACTTTACAGCTAAATCTGTCTCTCCAGCGCAAAAGGCGGATTTGCGCTTCGCTCCGTTTTCAGACCATCTCTTCCCCCAGTCTATGGTAAAGGACATAGCCACGAGTCTGCAAGAGAAAGCAACTCAAGATCTTCTGGCTCAGTCATCGAGGAGACCAGCAGGTACTTCGTCTTCTGGGGTCTCTTCTGCCAAGAAATCGAAGCCCTTTCGAGTTGGATCTTCCTCGAAACCAGCCCCTCGAGGAAGAGGCACTTCCAGAGGCAAAACTCCCGCTCCTTCAAAGAGTAGGAAGTGATATGGAAGTCCTTCAGCCGCCGGTAGGAGCCAGACTTCTACTTTTCGCGAGAGCCTGGGAAGAGAGAGGTGCCGACTCTTGGTCGCTGGACATCGTGAGGAAGGGGTACAGAATACCATTCCTGAAGTCGCCCCCGTTGTCTTCGACACCAAAGGATTTGTCTCCTTCGTATCGAGGAGAAAAGCAGAAAGTGCTTTACGATCTGCTAGATCAAATGATCGAGAAGCAAGCTGTGGAACAGGTCTTCGACCTGGATTCTCCAGGTTTTTACAACCGTCTGTTCCTAGTGCTGAAGCAGTCAGGGGGATGGCGACCCGTCCTAGATGTCAGCAGCCTAAACCTCTTCGTCACCAAGCAGAGGTTCAAGATGGAGACACCTCAATCTGTGCTAGCAGCTTTAAGACCGGGGGATTGGATGGTCTCACTAGATCTCCAGGACGCGTATTTTCACGTCCCCATCCATCCCCAATCAAGGAAATACCTGCGGTTTGTCCTGAAGGGGAAGGTATTCCAGTTCAGGGCACTCTGCTTCGGTCTAAGCACAGCGCTGATGGTTTTCACCATCCTTATGAAGAACGTTGCGAGGTGGCTCCATCTTGCGAAGATAAGGATCTCTCTCTACCTCGACGACTGGCTTATTCGAGCCTCATCGCAAGACCGGTGTCTGGAGGACCTACACACGACCTCGTCGTTAGCGAAGTCCCTGGGACTTCTGGTAAACCTCGAAAAGTCGCATCTGACCCCTTCTCAATCCTTAGTCTATCTGGGGATTCAGATGGACTCAGTGGCTTTTCGTGCTTTTCCGTCCCAGGGGCGACAACTTCAATGCCTAGACAAAGTGTCAGCCTTTCTGGAGAAGGAAACATGCTCGGTGAGGGAATGGATGAGTCTGCTGGGGACCATTTCCTCACTGGAGAAGTTTGTTTCTCTGGGAAGGTTGCACCTCAGACCACTTCAATTCTTCCTGTCCAACAACTGGAAACGCGATCAAGATCTGGAAGCGACCTTGTTGTTGACAGAAGAGGTGAAAGAACACCTAAGATGGTGGTCAGATCCGCGGAAGCTTGCGGAAGGGCTTTCGCTCAAGCTTCGGAACCCCGACCTAGTGTTGTTTTCTGACGCGTCTTCCACGGGATGGGGAGCAACACTAGGGGGGAGAGAAGTGTCAGGCACCTGGAGAGGGGAACAGGTGTCCTGGCACATAAATCTCAAAGAACTGTCAGCGATTCACCTTGCGCTAAGGTTCTTTCAAGAAGAAGTCTCCAACAAAGTGGTTCAGATCAACTCGGACAACACCACAGCCCTAGCATACCTCAGGAAACAGGGGGGAACCCACTCTCGTTCTCTGTTCGCCATTGCGAAGGAAATCCTGTTATGGGCGAAGTCGCAAGCATTCACGATCCTAACAAGATTCGTGTCAGGAGTGGAGAACGTTCGAGCGGACCTTCTCAGTCGGCAAGGACAGCTTCTGCCGACGGAATGGACCCTACATCAGGAGGTATGCCAGTCGTTGTGGAAGCTGTGGGGACGTCCTCATGTGGACGTTTTCGCAACTTCCCGGACAAGGAGACTTCCGCTTTATTGCTCACCAGTTCTGGACCCGGGAGCAGTGGCAGTAGACGCCCTACTTTGGAATTGGTCGGGCCTGGACCTTTACGCCTTTCCCCCATTCAAGATCCTCGGGGAGGTAATGAGGAAATTCGCGGCATCAGAGGGAGCGAGGATGACCCTCATCGCCCCCTTCTGGCCAGCGACCGACTGGTTCACAGAGGTAATGTCCTTCCTAATAGACTTTCCGAGGACTCTGCCCCTAAGGAAAGATCTACTCAGACAGCCCCACTTCGAGAGGTACCACAAAAACCTCCACGCTCTGAGTCTGACTGCGTTCAGACTATCAAGAAGTTGGCCAGAGCGAGGGGTTTTTCAAGACCTGTGGCTAAGGCGATCGCCACTGCAAGGAGGCCCTCCTCAATCGCAGTGTACCAATCGAAGTGGGCTGTCTTCAGAAGTTGGTGCAGGAAGAAGGGCATTTCCTCCACCACTACCTCTGTGAGCCAGATAGCAGATTTCCTTCTTTACCTAAGAAAAGAAGTGAAATTAGCTGTTCCCACGATAAAAGGCTACAGGAGCGTGCTTTCTGTAGTCTTCAGACACAGAGGACTCGACTTGGCAAATGACAGAGACCTTCATGATCTCATTAGATCCTTCGAGACTACGAAGGTTCTCCAACCTAAAGTACCATCGTGGAACTTGGACTTGGTACTTAAGTTCGAACCGCTCCACTCAGCTTCGCTTAGGAATCTGACGAAGAAGACCATTTTCCTAACCGCTCTGGTGACGGGGAAGAGGGTTAGCGAAATCCAGGTCATAAGCAAGCAAGTTGGGTTCACGGATCATAGTGTGGTTTGTTCCTTAAGTCCTACGTTCTTAGCAAAGAACGAGAACCCTTCCAACCCTTGGCCGAGGACGTTTGAGATCAAGGGGTTGTCGGAGATAGTGGGACATGAACCTGAGAGAGTCCTGTGCCCTGTCAGGGCTCTCAAATTCTATTTGCAGAAAACTAAAGCCTGCAGAGGCTCTTCTGAGAACTTGTGGTGCTCGGTGAAGAAACCGGATCTTCCTATGTCAAAGAATGCACTGGCGTTCTTCCTAAGAAGTACGATTAAAGAAGCTCATGAAAAGTGCAGTGATAGTGATATGAAGCTTCTAAAAGTGAAAGCCCACGAGGTGAGGGCTATCGCTACCTCGGTAGCCTTTCACAAAAATATGGCACTCAAAGACATTTTGAGTGCCACATATTGGCGAAGCAATTCGGTGTTCGCTTCACATTACCTGCGGGAGGTGAAAGCAACATACGAAAATTGCTACTCGCTAGGACCATACGTTGCTGCAGACACTGTTTTGGGGGCAGGAGGTAGCACTCATCCCATCCTTTAATGGTTAGGCGAGTTTTTAACTTGTGTTTTATGGTTGTGGGGTCGACCGCCTGGGGCGGATCTCCCTTCCATTAGTTTAGTCTAAGTGGGATACCTTTGGTAGGCTAGGCCAGGTGGTTGTGTTTTTTACTTCGTTGCCCTCATTGTATGGTCTATGGTCTAGTCACGTCGTGGTCTCGCCCCTGTTGACAGATCATCTGGAGTGCACCAGCTATATAGGTCTCTACCTCGCTGGCAACTCTAGTAGCACAAGCAGACTTACGTGGCAGTAACCACGAAGCCAGCTATGCTAACAGGTAAGGAACCAAGATATCAATTATCTGCATATATATGTTTCCTAAAATCTTCTGTTCTGTCTACTCAAACCACCAAAGGTGGGATTCAGCTATATATATATCTGACAGGTAAGTTTCATGAACAAAATGATATTGTAATGATACAATAAAGTTTGTTCATACTTACCTGGCAGATATATATATTTTAAGTACCCACCCACCTCCCCTCAGGAGACAGTGGAAATAAAAATTATGAATAGAAAATGGGAATGGTTCCTGATACCCGCCTCCCAGCGGCGGGAATGGGTACTAACCACCTAACTCCCACTACTTGTGTCGTAAGTTTTTAAAATTCTGTCGGACTTCGGAAAATACAGCTATATATATATCTGCCAGGTAAGTATGAACAAACTTTATTGTATCATTACAATTTCATTTATACCATTTCGCTCCTGATGGGTTCCGATAGGTTGTTTTAATAAATTTTATCAATTTTAATTATAGCCTATTAGAGGGTTTCCTTCTCTCTCTTTTTCAAAGGCCTTTAGGAGTGATTTGGTTCCCTCACGAGAGTGGAATAATATTTCATTCTACTACATGTGCGAGTATTGTGTTGAAGTGACCTAGGCTAGCCTAGTGTTACGCATATTACTTGAGAAGTAAAGAACTGTCATTATTTTGCAGTGCTCATGCATTTTATGTAGATGATTTTATTGTTATTTAATTTATGTTATAATATTATTTGCTATTATATTGATGAAGTTGGGAGTCCTACACGAATAATTATCTATCCTTGGCCGCATTATTACCGTTCCTAGCCTACATGACCAGATCTAGGTTAGATTTTGGAAGTTAGGCTAGGCGGTTAAGATTTTTTTCTCTACCTTAGTTGGCTTTAGTTCTGGCGATCCTGACCAGACTAATAATTTAGTTTTGGAAGGTGATCCTTTACTAGAGAATTCTCTCTTGTCACAGAATATAGGTGCTAGACCCATCTTTCCTGACCAGGTCAATATATTCGATTTTGGAGGGTTAGTTTAGGTTCTGAGTTTCCTCTTTTGCCACGTTCCAGTAGGCGCCGTCCTAAGCCACCCGACCAGATCGGTATATCTGATTTTGGAGGGTTAGGCTAGGCTAGTAGATGGATTGGTTTTTATTCGCCGGTACTTCCAATAATTCCTGTTTCAATATTTTGGTTTATTATAGCCTTGGCTAGTACCTCCTTTAGGGTGTCAGTTGGCCAGCCGTCTTCTGCCCCCTTTAGTTGTAGGTTTTTCCACGGCTTCTCGGAAAGTGATAACCACCTGACCGGTCGCTGTTGCCAGGCGATTACTAGTTACCCTTCCCCTCCGTGCTCTTCCTTCCAGCCCGGACCTGTTCCGTTGGTGTTTCGTTAGCTCGCTGTCCTAGTAACCCTTACGAGGAATGGCAGCTGGAGCGTTGAGCACCATCCCAGGGGGATTAGTCGGAGGAGGTTAAGGAGTTGTAGATTACGTAATCTCTGTTAGTACCCCCTTTTTTGTAATTTTACTAGTTACCCTTCCCCCTTCGTGCTCTTCTTTCCGGTCCGGATTGTTTCCGGTGGTGTTTCGTTAGCTCGCTGTTCTAGTAACCCTTCCGGGGAACGGCAGCTGGAGCGTCGCAGAAGTTATTAGTACTGCTGTGTCCGCCGCTCTGTTTTCCATTATTCTCTATTTTATCACTACTGCCCCCATTCCGGTGGGGGTGGAACTAGGTTTAGAATACTTTTCCAATTAACTTGGAATAGCTACTCTTTTCCAGAGCGTTCAGATTCAGACCAGGTTACCTGGTTCTCTGTTCTGCTCGTATTAGGCCAGTTCCGTCGGTCTTAGCGATCACGATAACGAGATTATGGATTCCGGAGCAAGCGGAGATTTTCACAGCTTGATATTTAGTAAGAATTCTTACTGAGGAGTTGATTTTTTCCCTGTAACTAGTTGTCATAAAACTAGTCCTCCTTTAGTGTGTCAGTTGGCCTTCCGTCTTCTGCCCCCTTTAGTTGTAGGTTTTTCCACGGCTTCTCGGAAGGTGATAATCACCTGACCGGTCGCTGTTGCCAGGCGATTACTAATAGTTACCCTTCCCCTCCGTGCTCTTCCTTCCGGCCCGGACCTGTTCTGGTGGTGTTTCATTAGCTCGCTGTCCTAGTAACCCTTACGAGGAACGGCAACTGGAGCGTTGAGCACCATCCCGGGGGGATTAGTCGGAGGAGGTTAAGGAGTTGTAGATTACGTTATCTCGGTTAGTACCCCTTTTTTGTAATTTTACTAGTTACCCTTCCCCCTCCGTGCTCTTCTTTCCGGTCCGGATTGTTTCCGGTGGTGTTTCGTTAGCTCGCTGTTCTAGTAACCCTTCCGGGGAACGGCAGCTGGAGCATCGCGGAAGTTATTAGTACTGCTGTGTCCGCCGCTCTGTTTTCCATTATTCTCTATTTTATCACTACTCCCCCATTCCGGTGGGGGTGGAACTAGGTTTAGAATACTTTTCCAATTAACTTGGAATAGCTACTCTTTTCCGGTGCTTTCAGATTCAGACCAGGTTACCTGGCTCCCTGTTCTGCTCGTATTAGGCCAGTTCCGTCGGTCTTAGCGATCACGATAGCGAGATTATGGATTCCGGAGCAAGTGGAGACTTTCACAGCTTGATATTTAGTAAGAATTCTTACTGAGGAGTTGATTTTTTCCCTGTAACTAGTTGTCATAAAACTAGTTTAAGTGTACTCATGTATCAATTCTAACTTACAGATGTTACACTGTCTGGAGTTGGGCTGTTCAGCCGTTCTCCAACAACCTTGTGGGCATGTAGTCTGCCGATTTCATGCCAGCTGTTCGGTGCAGATGGACAACATCCTAATCTGGCATCCGGATGGCTGCGAAGTATGTTACGCCTTAGTGCAAAACGTAACTAATGAGTCGGTAGGTACCATCCGCACCTTAGTAATGTTTATTTTTTAATCATAGTTCCATATAGGATGGGCAATTTCTGGAGGATCTGATTTCGTCCTTTCTTACAGACCCCTCTGGCGCTCAAGGCCTCCTCACTAGCAAACCTTAAGATCTGGGTTGGCGGCTATGGTAGGAACGTGACCGCTGGATGCCCCTATATGCTGTTGGAGGAGATGTGTTCTCTCCATTATCCCAATGCAAGGACTTCGGCAGCAGTAGCTAGAGAACTTGCGGCTCCTATCATAGAGAGGATCCGTCTGGATACCCAGATCCCCCTGGAAGAGGGTTTATGTGAGGAAGTGACCGGAGAGGTAGCAGACATCAGCCTGCATCGAGAACCTATGGCCATCGACTCTCAGGAAGAAGTTAGGGAGGTAAGTGAGGCAGGAGGTCTTAGCTCTAAAATTGATGTATTTAGTCCATCTTCTTCTTCATCTTCCTTCCAGGGCTTCTCAAAGTCCAGGATCCTTGGGGATAGGTCTGGTTCGGTAATCCCCAAGGTGAAAACTCTAACAAAGAAGTCCCTGCAGAAGGCTGCCAGACCAGCTAAGCCTTCTCCAGCGGACTCTGCCAGGTCATCATTGGCTACCAAGCCTTTGACTGCCTCGGCGAAAGCTACTCCCCCACATAAGGGGTCGGGAGCTAAAGGTCCTAAAACCAGACCGTTGGAATCCGGCTTTAACCCTGATGCGTTTGCAAATCTTCTCATGGAGAAGATGGGCAGCATGGTAGACTCGAGATTCCAATCGATGTCTTCTCAGCTCTCTTCGGGCTAAGAAACATCAGGACAGTCCATCCTGTCTCTTGCTCAGAGACTACAAACTCAGGAGAGTTTGCTGGCTGGACTTATTCAGTCTGGAGGCACACAGCAATCCTTTGTTGTACCGGATGTGTCTAAGCTCCCGCCATTTGAGGACAACAACCCATGTGTGTTGGCTCTGCATGCTCCTTTCTCTGAGGGCATGCTGACAATTGAGGGATGTGGCACCCGTCCGGTGGAAGATTATGAATTCTTCCCGGTGGGCCTCCAATTTTCCTTCCCAGGCTACGCTCGTTTTGCCGAGGAAGCCTTTGTAAGGGTAGACAAAAGTCCCCAAGGAGACGGTGATCTATCCTAGGGATCAGGCACAGTCGGCATGGGTCCGCATTCTTTTAGAATGGGAGTGCATCAACACGAAGTTGATGCCAAATAAAGGTTGTTACACCATGTTCGTGGTAGGGGATAACATCCCGACCCCTTGTACCTCCAAGATTGCAGAATTAACTCTGCAGGCCGGAATAGAGGAGAAACCAATGCCTCAACTTAGAGAGACAGAGCCTACCTCTCTGCTCTTTCCCGGAGATTTGGAGTGCTGGGTAGGCGCTCCGGAAACTTTCACAGTGGGTAGACTCGACCCAGAGTGTGCTTCCACACAGTTTAGTGAAAGGCTACCCAGAATTCCAGATGCCTTATTAAAGGTAGAATTCGAAGCTAAATGTAGACTGAGTAGGTCGATCAATTCGGTTACTACGGCAGAATTGACGGCCTCTGTCTACTCTGAGGGACCTTTATTCTGGGTCCTAACAAAGTTGCTGCTGCAGACTTTCCAGTGTGACCTGTATGACTTTGTGGTTGCTAGGCAGAATTGCAGGAAGCATGTCCTGGCCTACGCTTCCATCAGGCACAAGCCTAACAAACTCATTAAGGCTTCGATCTGGGGACCCAAACTCTTCCCTGAGGACTAGTTAATGGCGTCATCAGTGAGGCAGCTAGGGCTAATCAGAACCTTCGTGTTCGCTGGGGCCTTCCCTTCAGGAGGAAGTTTGAGGCCTCCGGACCACAACCCAGAAATATGAAGAGGGTCAGGAAGTATCAGCCCTTCCAGACTTCTCAGTCACAGACAGTGGTGCATGCAGTCCCTGTCTCCCAGCTTGGTCAACCTTCGATGTCTAAGGCACGACCACAGCAACAATTTGTCCTAGTACAAAGTCAGCCAACTCAACAGCCCTCAAGTTTGACTACATTCGTGACATCCCCTGCCTTCAATGCTTTGTTTGAAATGCAGGGAACTTTTCAAAGCTATAATAGGCAAGCAAGAGGTAGTAGAGTAAGAGGAGCTTACCGGCACAGAGCTGGTTCCAGAGCTACCTCCAGGGGCAGAGGTTTCAGAGGAGGCAGAGGAAGTAAGACCTCAATCAACCAATGATCCTTTCCAGGTAGGTGGGAGACTGTACCTCTTCCGGGACCATTGGACCTTCAGTCCATGGGCCCAAAGTATAGTATCAAAAGGTCTGGGGTGGAGATGGATAAAATGGCCTCCTCCACCAGTCAGATTCCACCAAATCCCAACGACAGACCTTCTAAATTATGCCAAAGACCTTCTCCAGAAGAAGGCAATAAAGAAGGTCAGACACCTGAAGTTTCAAGGACGTTTGTTCACCGTGCCAAAGAAGGACACGGACAAACGAAGAGTGATTCTGGATTTGTCCCATCTCAACTCATACATTCAATGCAACAGGTTCCGCATGCTAATCGTCTTGCAGGTACGGACCTTACTTCCCCGTGGGGCCGTCCCCACCTCTATTGATCTTACAAACGCTTATTATCACGTCCCGATAGCGAGAAACTTTTCTCCCTACCTAGGATTCAAACTAGGAAGACAGGCTTACTCGTTCAGAGTAATGCCATTCCGGCTCAATATAGCGCCCAGAATATTCACCAAACTGGGAGAGACAATAGTTCAGGAACTAAGAGCTCAGGGGGTTACGCTAGTAGCTTACCTAGACGACTGGCTTATTTGGGCACCCAACGACGAGGAATGTTGCAGGGCAACAGCCAAAGTAATAAAATTCCTAGAGTATCTGGGATTCCAGATAAACAAGGAAAAGTCCCGTCTCATTCCAGCGTCTCGCTTTCAATGGTTAGGAATCCAGTGGGATCTAACCACACACAAACTATCTCCTCCGCCAACCAAGTGCAAAGAGATAGTGAAAGCTACGAAACAATTTCTAAAAAACAGACAGTCTTCTCGTCATACCCAAGAAAGAGTATTAGGTTCACTTCAGTTTGCTTCACCAACAGATCTCTTGTTGAAAGCAAGACTGAAGGACATCAACCGGGTATGGCAGAAAAGAGCCAACAGCAGACTCGGAGACAAAATCTCCTTGATTCCGCTGATACTAAGGAAAAGACTACGTCCATGGACGACAGTCAAGAGTCTTTCCAAGTCAGTTCCACTCCAATTTCCCCCACCGTCTCTAGTAGTCCACATGGATGCCTCTCTGAGCGGATGGGGGTGCTATTCTCAGAACAAGAAGGTTCAAGGAACATGGTCGACGGTATTCCGCCAGCTTCATATCAACATCCTGGAAGCAATGGCCGTTTTCCTGACCCTAAAAAGACTAGCTCCGGCCAGGAACATTCATATCAGACTAGTCTTGGACAGTGCAGTGACAGTTCACTGCCTAAACAGAGACAGAGGAGGCTCCAAGTCAAGCCACATAAATCATGTGATGATAGCGGTCTTCTCGCTGGCAATGAAACATTGGCACCTGTCAGCTACTCACCTGGCAGGCGTATGAAATGTCATTGCTGATTCTCTATCTAGGACAACTCTGCTGGAATTGGAATGGTCCCTGGATTCAAAATCATTCAATTGGATTTGCCTACAGATTCCGGGCCTTCAGGTGGACCTGTTCGCCATGCAGTCCAACCACAAACTTCCATGTTGTGTGGCTCCCAATTTGGATCCTCTAGCTCACGCCACAGATGCGATGTCCATAGACTGGAACAATTGGCAGAAGATTTACCTGTTTCCACCAATAAACTTTTTGATGAAAGTTCTACACAAACTCAGATCTTTCAAAGGGCAGATAGCGTTGGTAGCACCCAACTGGCCGAAGAGCAATTGGTTTCCTCTTCTACTAGAGTTGAAACTTCGGCCCAGAAGGATTCCCAACCCAAAGCTGACTCAGGTGGTACAAACTCAGGACTGTCAGCTTCCTTAAGATTTCTGAATGCCCTAACTTTATGGACTTCATGAAGTTTGCGGCACAGAAAGATGCTAATATTGACCCGCTAAACACACTATTTGTCGAATCAGACAAAAGAGAATCGACACTCCGGCAGTATGATTCAGCAGTGAGGAAATTAGCCATCTTTCTAAAAGAATCAGATGCTCAGACAATGACTACGAATCTGGCAATTTCATTTTTTAGAACTCTGTTCGAAAAAGGCCTATTACTACGACTAAATCCGCCTTGAAAAAGATATTTCAGTCTGGCTTTAATATTGATTTAACAGATTTGTACTTCTCGTCTATACCTAGAGCATGTGCTCGGCTGAGACCAGTAAATTGACCTCATACGGTCTCTTGGTTTTTAAATGAAGTACTCAAGTTAGCTTCAGATACTGATAATGAATCGTGCTCTTATATAACCCTTCTCAGGAAAACGTATTTTTACTGAGCCTGGCCTCATGTGCTAGAATATCAGAACTGTCGGCTCTCTCTAGAGAACTAAATCATATTGATTTCCTCCCGTCAGGAGAAGTTCTGCTTTCTCCGGACCTGAAATTCTTGGCAAAGAATGAAGACCCTCAGAACAGATGGTCTCCATGGAAGATTGTCCCTCTTCCACAGGACCCATCATTATGTCCAGTTATTACACTAAAGTCTCATCTTGACAGGACTTCTAATAGGTCTTAAGGTCCTCTTTTTATTAGAGAGAAAGGTGGAACCATTTCCTTAAAAAGCATCAGACAACAAATTCTTTATTTTATTAAACAAGCTAATTCGGATTCAGTTCCTCTGGTACATGATATCCGAGCAGTAGCTACCTCAGTTAACTATTTTCATCATGTGAACTTTGATGATCTCAAAAAGTATATGGGTCGGAAATCTCCGACAGTATTTAAACGCCACTATCTAAAGTCTATAGAGGCCCTTAAATATTCTGCAGTGGCTGCAGGAAACGTTGTCTTAACTGATACAGCCTAATTATGTAGTTTGTGAAGTTCTATATTATTAATAATCATTATTTTCACTATTATTACCTTTTGGTGCTCCCTCTCACCTACCTGCCTCGCTTGTGTTCCCTCCCTTCTTGCCTTTTTTATCAGACTGGATTGCTTATCAACACACTCCTGTACTTGTACATAGTCCATTATTCATATAACTGTATATTCATTACCTATGTTGACTTTCCTGGTGATGGTATGAACTTGGCCATTTATGTTTTTTACACTATTTACTCCTGTTTTGGTTATTGTTAATCTTAGATCTTTAAAACATGATGGTAAGGAAAAGTTTTATTTTTCCTTTTATATATTTAAAATGTTTTAGTCTTATTCTAGATCTCCCAAGCTTGTATGGCTGATTCTCTGTTACTATTTCACTGGGCGGCACAGGCCAATCCCAGAAAAGGGATTTTTTGACAAAGGAAAAATCTATTTCTGGGTGAAGGCCTGTGTCGCCCAGTGAACCCATCCCTCTGTTTTCCTTTCACCACCCTTTAGCTGGCCCAAGCTTGGGTGCGTATTCAGGAATGTAGAATCTTGGCAGAAGAAGTAGTGGCGAGCGAAGGGTGGCCGTTGTAACGGGTCCTCTCTGGTGAGGGATTTTGAGAGAGGAGAGAACTAATTGGCTGGAGGTCTGTGGTAGTGGCATCCACTCGCCCAGTTTTTATACCGACACCTATGAAGGTGATCGATCCAGAGGTAGTAACTCTGGCAATCCATATGGCTTTTTTCTCTGGTATATTTAGCAATTATTTATACCTTGAAATGAGTGTTATAAGAAACATTTCACTGGGCGACATAGACCTTCACTCAGAAATAGATTTTTCCTTTGTCAAAATCACTTTTTTACCATTTTTATAGGGGTTCCAAAGATTCGTGGGTTCTAACTATTCACGGGGGAGTCTGGTACACATCCTCCGCGAATACGGGGGGACCACTGTACCAATCTTGGATGCCCAGTGCTAGCACTTAGATGTTGGAAGCATCGTAAGCGACCTTTTGCTTCTGATATCTGGTCTTCCCAGACGTTCGCAGCCAGTGTGTCAACTCGCTCACCTTCACATGAGCTTACAGGCACAGATACCGACTTGTAGTTTGCAGAAGTAGTGGATTTGAACTCTGCTCCTGCATTGGTATATGTTAGCCTTCTCGGTACTTTTATCCTAGACACTCATCAGAATAATACCAAATCTCATAATGAGCACCAGGCATTGGTGCCTAGCCGCTCGAATCTTTTTTTGTATGGCCATTTTTTTTTGTAGAGCACCAGTTCCCTAACCCAGGCTCTCTGCCTCTGCACCATCGAAGGCGTCCACTTCCTTGCTTCAGCTTGCTTAGTGTTTTTCCACGCTTCACCTCGCAACAGCTGTTGGTAGTCTGGCGCTTCCTGTTGGACGCCCAATGACAGTCTCCTTGTTCACTTTTGTCTACACTAGTTGATCTTTCTTTAGCCACCATTTGAACAGGACATCATGAGAGTCGAGAAGTTTTTCATGTAGTCCTCATCGTGAAGTTTTGATCACGAAGACAGATGCGTGGCGAGAAATAGCAAGTTCTCGCCATCTTTTGGCTCAGTCAGTTTTACTCTATTCTCTCTCGCATTCCGCTATTTTCTCTCGCATTCCCACTATCGAACCAGATGTAGGAAAAGAATGCTCATTTTGGTGGGTGTTAACCTCTGCTCGCCTTTCAGGAAATGTCATTTTCACTTAGGTGAATAAGTTTTCCTAAGTCTTTCAATTGCTATCATCACTACAAGTAGATGATCGTGTGCGTTATCGCCTGCTTCCTCTAGTTCCGAGAAGAGCGGACAAGAGCAGTCATCCTGAATAAGATGAATCTACAGATCACTCTCCCCAGAGTTTGGATGCGAGAGCCTATGTTCTTGGTTCAATCATAGGATCTTTCCAGTCAGTGTTTCCATTTTGGGAACAACCAGTTTGGTATGAACTAGTAGTCTTTTGTGTCCTGTTATCGCCATAGAAGCTTTCCCTCGGGATAGCTTCACCTTTGCTCTTGTCATTAGAGAATGAAGTAGGTCTGTGTCCAGTCCTTTTTCTTTTTCTCTTTGAAGTGAAGAAGAATTAGGGTGACGTATGGTTGACAGAAGCCTACAAATATACTTATTTGTATATTCTTGAGACATGCGTCTGTTATCAGTTGTACTGTTTGAGTAAGAGGCGTATGCCTGCAAGTTAATTCACCTGGTGTGTGACTGAGACGAATAGTACCTTCTCTTAACCCTTAAACGCCGAAGCGGTAAAAAAAAAAAAAATGTCTCCTGTGTGCTGGAGGTGTTTCAGAGTGAGCGCGGAAGCGGAAAAAATATTTTTTTCAAAAAATCACAGCGCGCTTGGTTTTCAAGATTAAGAGTTCATTTATGGCTCCTTTTTTTGTCATTGGCTGAAGGTTAGTATGCAACCATCAGAAATGTAAAAAATTATCATTATCATATATAGAGAATACGATATATGATAGTGCAAAAACGAAATTTCATATATAATTGTATTCAAATCGCGCTGTGCGCGAAAGGGTTAAAGGTAACAAGTTACTTTTTTTTCGTTGTAATGTACATTAAATTGCGATCATTTTGGTATATAACACATCGTAAAACAATAAAAGCAACACAGAGATAATATTATCACAAAATAATGCATGAATTCGTAACCCACGGACGTAAACAAATATTTTTTTCAAAAATTCACCATAAATCTAAATATTGTCCTAGAGACTTCCAATTTCTTTCAAAATGAAGACAAATGATTGAATATTACTATACTGTAAGAATATTAGCTTACAAATGCAGTTTTCGGCCATATCTGACAAGGTAAAGTTGACCGAATGTCGAATTTTTTTATATATATATTTTTTATATGCAATTATTTCGGCAATAAGAAAAGCTACAACCTTCAAATATTTTTCGTTTTATTCTACATGAAATTGCGCACATTTTCATATATAAAACTATGAAATGCCTAATATGAAACGGAGCAAATATTCCGAGAATGGAACGTACGCATTTGGGAGATTTGTGGCGGAGAATCCGCGCGCGGAGGGAAGGAAAGTTTTTTTTTTTAATTTACGATAAATCTAAATATTGTGCTAGAGACTTCGAATTTGTTTCAAGATGAAGATAAATGACTGAATATTACTAGACTGTAAGAGTTTTAGCTTACAATTGCGTTTTTCGACCATTTCGGTAGAGTCAAAGTTGACCGAACGTGGTTTTTTTCTATTTATCGTGATTTATATGCAAATATTTCAAAAATGAGAAAAGCTACAACCTTCAATTATTTATTGTTATATTCTACATGAAATTGCGCACATTTTCATATATAAAACTTCATGTAACGGCTAATTTAAAATGGTGCAAACATTACCACAATCGCACGTATGATTTTTTCGGAAGAGTTACCGCACGGACGTAAAGAAAATGTTATTTTTTTCATAAATTCACCATAAATCGAAATATTGTGCTAGAGACTTCCAATTTGTTGCAAAATGAAGGTAAATGCTTGAATATTACTAGAATATAAGCGGTTTAGCTTACAATTGCGTTTTTCGACCATTTTGGTAGAGTCAAATTTGACCGAAGGTTGAAAATTTGTCACTTATCATTTTTTATATGAAAATATTTCAAAATTGATAAAAGCTACAACCATGGGTTGTTTTTAGTTGTATTCTGCATGAAATTGCGCACATTTTCATATATAAAACTTTATGTAACGGCTAATTTAAAATGGTGCAAACATTACCACAATCGCATGTATGATTTTTTTCGGAAGAGTTACCGCGCGGACGTAAGGAAAAAGTTTTTTCATAAATTCACCATAAATCGAAATATTGTGCTAGAGACTTCCAATTAGTTGCAAAATTAAGGTAAATGATTGAATATTACTAAAATATCAGAGTTTTAGCTTAGAATTGCGTTTTTCGACCATTTCGATAGAGTCAAAGTTGACCGAAGGTTGAAATTTTGGCACTTATCGTTATTTATATGAAAATATCTCAAAACTGATAAAAGCTACAATCATGAGTATTTTTTGTTGTATTCTACATAAAAATGTGCACATTTTCATATATAATACTTCATGTAACGGCTAATTTAAAATGGTACAAAAATTATGTCAAAGTGACGAAATAATTTCCGAGATGTGTCACAGATACTTTTTAGTGCGGCAAGAAAGAAATTCGCGTTTGCGCTTCTTCGTAACGATTGTAAACAAAACAACACCTTGATCCATGAACTCCCAGCATCCCCCAAGACGCGTGATTCAAGAGTTTTCGGCTGAGGCCTAAAAGTATTTTTCCGCGAATTTTAAAAAAAACTTTTGTATGTCGACATAAAATACGTCCAGTTGGCACCCGAGAGACAAAAAATGTCGACGTAAAATACGTCCAGTCGGCGTTTAAGGGTTAATTTCCTGAAACTCAGGACAGCCTTCCGGGCCTTCCAAGAGTTGCCGATTTTTATACATGTAACTTCCCTGTCAGATATATACTTAGCTATAGACTCCGTCGTCCCCGACAGAAATTCGAATTTTGCGGCACACGCTACAGGTAGGTCAGGTGATCTACCGCCTGCCGCTGGTTGGCAGGAATAGGAACCATTACCGTTCTAGAACCAGATTTTCTCTGTCGCCCGTATTGTAAACATACGTTTGCGGTACCTCCTGACTTGATTTTCATTTTTCATCGCCATCGATCTTCTGGGCTGTCTTTTGCAGGGAAGTACTGGATCTTTGGTTCGGCATACGCTTTTATTAACTTTTTAATAAATTTGGCTTTGAAAATTTCAAAGAATTTATGACGTGTAACTACCGAAATTTTCGGTAGAGACACACATAGTTTGCAAGAAGGGAAATATTAATATTTATTCATTAATACGTGTAATAAGTGTTAGATTTTAATCGAGGAACTATAAAACTCTAACTTCCTACTTTAGGAAGTCAGAAAAGCATAGAACTACTTACGCTTCCTTTAGAAGTTTTAATAGCTCTCGTACTAACGACCAGTTAGAGTATTAACAGTATTAGTAGTGTTGCATCCTCATCACCTTCTTACTTCACAGAAATTACAATCTATAGTTGCAATTTGTAGATAAAGGGATGTAGCTCAAAATGCGAGCTACTAAAAGGTAAGAAGTGAATAAGTGTTCCCAGTGTAGTGGAGGGTGCGTTCTGACCGGCTCACTAATGCTTCCAGGCCTAGACCTCTTCCAGACTCCCAGACCCAGTGGAGGAGGAAAGTCAACAGCCGTA